>NC_085878.1:47382487-47429987 GCF_034702125.1 Engraulis encrasicolus
TAAGAGCCACCATCCTCTGCTGATCTACCATCTTTGCCAGCACAAATTCCTTGGCTATTGGACCTAACACCCCATTCCTCTGAGCATGACACTGTCACCTTGTCAGAAATGATGCACAGAGATGAAGCATCAATGATCACATGAAGCCATAAATAATAATCACAGGAGAAAGGGCACAGGCGCTCCTTGTCCTGACGATATGGCCTGCCCACTGAGCTTCGAACAGTGTCAAGACCAGGAGGCAATGTTAACAAACGGACAGACAAAGCAGAGCATTTCAGCAGAGCACTCCTGACGTTCTTCACGGGTCACTCCACAACCTCCCACATGAGGGCAGTACTGTCCCTATGAAGCCCCCATGAACTGAAGACCACAAGCTGGGTACAGACTCCGTCACAGTTGCCCACACACACTGGGGGAGGTCCAGGGGGAGACGCAGCTCTTCTCCGGGTGACCTCTGACACACCGCGCACGTCAGCCACGTGCCATCGCTAGGCAACCAAGGACATGGCAGGAGTCAGGGAGGCATTAGCTGTGAACTGCTAGGTCATCTCTCTCTTTCTTTCTCTCTCTCTCCGACTCCGTCTGTCTCTGTATCTCTTTCTCTCTCTCACCCTCCTCTCTAGCGCTTTGTCTCCATGTGTCTGTCAACAAGCAGAGGTGTCAATCCTGGCCCCAAAATGTAAAATGCTTGCCATGTATTTTGAGCCAATTCTAAGTAGGGACAGAGACTGAGCATGCACAGAGAGGCTCATTGATTTCATGGATCTGTGTTGGACTAGTAAATCATTTTTATACATACAGTAGTCGAAATCTGTTAGCTGAACGTAGTCCCATAGTGACAAAACATCTAACCATTTTGACTTTGCTAGTTATCTGAACTGTTGTGCAGAAGTGTAAGAATGTTTGGCCAAATGACTCAAAGGTTATAGGAGTATCATCTCAGTTTCAAGAAATTAGCCAAACCAATCGAGAAAAACTGTAACAGTAAATTTCTTTACTATAAATTCACACACATAAAGTAATGCCCATATATTACAGGTTTCCATTGTTTTCGCTCATACCTCAAAACAGGTATAACCTTCTAAAAATAACATGGACAAATCCCAAAACAATTTGCAATTGTCGTTTGAAGAAATGTCAAAACATTAGCCAAATAACAGAGAAAACTGTAGATTACACGGTTGTAAAATTATTTTCTACAAACTAGTAAAGTTACAATATCACCAGACCTGTTGATAGCTGTCATGAAGTTACTGTTTAACGAAATTCTTAAACTATTATGTCCTTGACTGTTTTGACAATTGTGTAGACTATTTTGCATATCATGAATTACACAATGAAATTATGCCGACATGTTTTGGAGAGAGTAATGCATTAGACTGAGAATTGTCTAATCTGGTTAGATAAGCAAGATCAGTTTATTTGGGAAAATGTGCTAAATGTATGCTCAATGTGTTAACTGTAGGGTGCTTGCATTTGCAAGGATGAACTAAACATTTGAGACATCTACAAAGCATTTGAGATTTGATGAAAGCAATGAGAATTGCCATTTGGTTGTGGAAAAATGCAAGCTGGTTTGGGGATTTGTCCATGTTGTTTTGAGAATGTCATCTCTGTTTCGAGAAATGAGCCAAACCAATGGAGAAAAACTGTGTATAACCTTCAATGGTTTCCAGCCAATAGAGAACAGTACAGCAGAGACAAGTGTGGGACATCAGACTTTTTTACTTTCTTTTTTTTTTACAATAAATGAAGGGACTGTTTTGTATTAATTAGTATTTTTGTATTAATTAGTCACAATACACTCCACATTTGTATGTAATGTTGCTGCATGCAGAAGCCAGGCCTGCAAGGCACAGGTGCACATCTAAAAGAGGAGGTCATCCAAGAAAAAAGGACCTTTGATAGAAGGCCTAATAATGATGGGGGGAAAGGGGTGGGGGGCACAAGACAAAAGTCATCTTACAGTAATAGCAGAGAGAGTGGATAATTCTCCTAGAATCTCTGGTAATAAGCTTATGCCATGTTAGCCACTTGTAGGCCTGTGGTCTCTGTTCTTGTGTAAAAATCATGCCAGCCTCTAGGTTCGAAAAATTAGGCCCTATTGCTGTTGTTGTTATTATCGATAGGCTATTTAAAAATATGAATGATTGCGTAGGCTGCAGACTTGTATATAAAAATATTAAAGCAATCATTAAATAGGTAGCTAGGGTATAGCAACAACAACAACATCAACAACAACAGCATATTGTTCTCATATTTTAAATTTAAAATGATTTTAATAATTTATTCAATCAATGCATTTTATTTATTCATATCATTTATTTACCTGCCCAAAATTATTTTGTATTGGTATATAAATTATATGAATGTATCAAATATATTGGTATTAAATGCTACTCTACTCTACACAGTTGCCAAAACAACTACAAATGGGGTTGTTATTTTTCAAAAAAAAATCCACTGACTTGGCTTTCCAAAACTGAGTGACATCACAAACACTCTAAATTCTAAATTCTAAATTGCTATGGAAATACTTCTCCAAACAAAGATTAGTTCATCTTTTTGATGGAATTGAACAGCCACACTTCTTGTTTCTCCTCACAAAAAAAAGCTTTTCTTGACATTTACTGCTCGAATTCTTCAGCAAATATGAGACAGGTATGCCACAATAAATTACTCTCACATTTTTAAGTAATTTTACATAAAAATTACATTTTATATAATTTTAGATTTTAATTTTTGAAGGATTTCCTAATATGAATTTCTCCTTCAGGGTTCTCTGAATGGCCACTACAGCCTTCGAAGAAACATTGTCCCGGCCAAACACCTTCAGGACTACCATGTAGAAGGAGTGAGCTTGGCTAAGAGGAAGTGTACCCGTGCCAGGACCAATGGTCCATCCGGGGGCAATTCTTCTCAGGCTCCTCTCCATCTACCTGTCTCCACGGTTGACCACAGTGGTGGTAGGTTGATCCTTCGCATAAGGATCCCTCGACCTCAGGAGGCCTACCAAGAAAATCATCGTGATCACTGTGGATCCATCTCAGACCTAATTTCCCTCTCCACTCAAGACGGATTTCAGGGTGCTGCTACAGGATATGGGGTGCCCAAGGCTCCTCAGACACTTGAGATTGCCAACATCTTACTTGGTCTTGGACAAGATGTATACCTGCAGGACACAGTCCCACAGACTGGACCCACCTCCCATGGAACTCCATTCGTTCGGGAGAGACGGGACCTTCAGGGACAGCATCAGGACCACACCAACGTTAAAGTGCCTTCCATCAGTGACCATGTGCCCTCCAGCACCATCAGTGCTAATGGAGACAGCTCTGAGAGCAAAGGTCGCAGAAAGAAGCAGGCCAAACCTTGCCGCATTGTGCCCGGTAAAGTGCAGGCCCAGGACATCAAGGTCCTGCCTGTCCCACAGACTGGGTACCAGAACATCTCCAGCTCAGGACCTGACAATACCAAGCCTGGTGCCAGCAGCAGTCACGAAACCAACTGTGAGAGCAAAGGTCGCAGAAAGAAGCAGGCCAACCCCTGCCACATCAAGCCCAGTAAAGTGCAGAAGCAGGACTTCAAGGTCATGTATGTCCCCAAGCCTGCTCTTTTCTGCTCTAAGTCAACCTTTGCAGGACTGCCTTACAGCCTCAATGAGATTTTGGGACTGCCTCAGACACCTTGCCATGGGTTCATCAAGCGAAAAAGATGCCTCAATGATGGAAAGCAATTCAACCCTCAGGACATAGACATCCCCTTCGAGTGGTCACCATCTCCTAGGGAGAAAGAGGACATGTTCTTTCCTCATCTGAATGATTCCTCTTACAAAGCTGAGGTATAATTATGCTTTCATATAATTGTAATGAATCTTCTTATATGAATGTGATGTACGTTAAAGATGAAGGTTTGAGTCATTAAGTAGCTGTATTGTGCATATATTGTAGGCAGCTGAGAGAAAGAGGAGAGAGGATGCTCTACAAAGCAGCCTGCGGCAGATGAAGGAGCCTCTGGACGAGCGCTACATTAAGAATGCTGCTGTGCTCCCTGACCTTCGCCTGCAAACATCAGCTCCAGCTCCGCCACAGACCTTGACCCCAAAGCCCAGCTGCAGCAATGGGTCACTGGCCCAGGAGGAGCCTCTGAAGATCCATGGCTGCAATGTGGAGGACTTCAAGAGGATTTACCACTCTGTGGTAGATCCCAAGTTGACCACTAAGTCCGGCAACCCTCGGCCTTACGGTCTGCAGATGGGCCGAGTCATTAAACAGCGCATGTGGGAGACATTCAACTGCCCATCATTCGTGGAGACTGAGGCCGCTGATGGCAGGGTCTGGATCTCAGAGGCCTACTGCAGTCCCAACCTGAAGCCTCACGCACCTCTCATTGACGTGGACATTAGTCAGGAGCCCATGCCAGAGAAGCCAAAGAGAAAGAGGGCAAGAATTGATTAATTTCAATATGTATTTTGCAAAATCATGATGAAATTTTAGGCTATCCATCATCATGTCACAAGATATTTATGACTTTTACATGATCCCAATAATAAAAAAAATCCTTAATTAAATGATCATGATCAATTAGGCTACTATTGGTTATTAAAAATAAAAAAAAAGATTGATATATTTGTATTTCATTGATATATTTGTATTTCCTTTTCTAAGGTTTACAATAATGCATTAAAATATTATATAAAATAAATATATTTTGCCAAACGTGTACCCTATTTCCACATTGTTCATTATTTCCCTTTATTTGTACTTGAGTATCCTCTGGAGTGAGTTCACATATCATGGGAACTATAAACTGTAGAAGGAGACAACATTATCATAAGGTAAAGAGTTTCTTTCCTTAGGTCATCTGCATTTATGCACTCTTATTGTACTTCTTGACGACAAACACACACACACACACACACACACACACACACACACACACACACACACACACACACACCATAATATCTTCGTGGGACACTCCCGTTGACCTCCATTCATAACCCTAACAACAGCTAAAGAATGCTAAACTGTGCCCAAACCAAAACAATACCTAACCATAACTTGTCAGTCAGGAAATGTTTGAAAAATTATTCTGACCGTGCAGCAAAATTTGGAAGTAAACGTTTCAGGGGCTTACTCCATTATTATCAGTGTTTCCAGATCAGCATTTGAGCCATTTCATGGGCCTGAAACTAATGACCACAACAATAATAATCAGACCAAATAGATTGGCCAAGTGCTGAAAACACCTGTTCGAGGATGAAAACTGAGTTACTTAGTGTGGCTTTAATGGCCTCGCAAAATAAATCAGACATGCTAAGTAGGTTCAACACAGTTGAAATGACACCAAGCTGGGCATGACTGCTGTGTTGGGACCGGCAGTTTGGCTGTGGTCTAGGGCCATTGAGCGTGCTTCACAGGGAAAAGCGTCTGACAAAACCACAGGCAGGCAGGCATGAGCGTG
This sequence comes from Engraulis encrasicolus, assembly GCF_034702125.1. Lineage (NCBI taxonomy): Eukaryota > Metazoa > Chordata > Actinopteri > Clupeiformes > Engraulidae > Engraulis > Engraulis encrasicolus. The sequence continues at coordinate 47,387,957 of NC_085878.1, forward strand.
TGAGGGTGAGCCATGCCAAACCTGACTCTTCTGCCACACACACACACACCCCAGAGGGAACAGAGGAAGCCATGCAAGCTCTCTCTCTCTTTCTCTTTCTCTCTCTTTCTCTTTCTCTCTCTCTCTCTCTCTCTCTCTCTCTCTCTCTCTCTCTCTCTCTCTCTCTCTCTCTCTCTCTCTCTCTCTCTCTCTCTCTCCAAATTACTGCCAGCGAGACCTGCGGATCCTGGCAAGACTAAGACACGGTTTCAAAACCAAGTGAGGTGAATCACCCGCATCCTCAAAGTGTGTGTGTGTGTGTGTGTGTGTGTGTGTGTGTGTGTGTGTGTGTGTGTGTGTGTGTGTGTGTGTGTGTGTGTGTGTGTGTGTGTGTGTGTGTGTGTGTGTGTGTGTGTATTTTGGGGGCCATAAATCTAGCAGTGTTTTTCTTGGTAGTTTTGTTGTTACTGGAAAAGTAAAAGTGTAAAAATATTTCCTCACTGACAGGCTAAGGTTAGGGATTGTTTTGGTGTGGGCACAGTTTAGCATTCTTTAGTTATTGTTAGAGTTAATATGAATGGAAGTAAATGTGAGGGCCCCACAAAGATATATTGGTGATGATGATGAAACACACACACACACACACACACACACACACACACACACACACACACACACACACACACACACACACACACACACACACACACACACACACACACACACACACACACACACCTCACCACGTCAGCCAAGCCAAGACAAAGAATACACCATACTAGGGATGCAAATTATCGATTAATTCATTAATCATTAGTTGATAGTGTTATCGATCGACTTACGATTAATTGATAAGCGGCGTTTCCCCCCCGAAATCTCAATGTTTCTCTGAAAAAAACCTACTAAATCTATTTTAATTAATTCATGTTTTAATTAAAAATTGAGATAAAATACCACATTTAAATAAATTATTTAATCCAAAGGTGATTTAAATATTCCCACTATTCACACCCCTCTTCACACACACTCTTCACATGCCCATTTCACCTGGGTCTCTTGTCAGTTGAATTGTCGATTAATTGCGATTACTGTTTTTTAATCGATTAATGCAATGATCGATTAAAGTCGATTAATCGATTAATCGTTTGCATCCCTACACCATACACTCAGAATGTTAACATAGAATGGAATTATAAAAGACAGTCAATATAATAGCCCTGTCATACGGGTCATAGCGTGCACACACGCACGCACGGACGCACACGTGCACACACACAAACACACCATCCTGCTTCCTGACATCTCGACAGTCCTGGGCTGGCGGGGAAATACCACTTATTACCAGAGAGAAGCTTAAGATAGCTGCTTTGCATGCTCCGTCCTGCGATATTTAGAGGGCTGCCTAGATACCCGTGAGCAGCCGAGTCAGTCAGCCGAGTGTGTAAAAGTAAAAATGGAGGGGCCCTCCCTTCCATTCCCTTCCTTTCCCTCATGCTTAGCGAGGTGTGAGACTGTACATCAGAGCTAGCCGTGCCGTTAAAGCCTGACAGCCAGTCTGTTAACAGCAGAAGAAAGGTCACGACCTTGACAGTAAGGCAGAGGTGATTCCAGAGTCTGTTATACTGCCAGGTGGAAAAAGAAGTTTTGCCTTCGTGCAAAGCAATTGAAATGTCTGCATTGGCATTTGTTAGCATCATGGTGGGAGGTACTGTTTAGTAAATTAAACTTTTAGCAAAACAAGAAATAAGTAAGTCAATGATTATCAACGAACAATTCTTAAATATTTGTGGAGTCTTGGCTTTACGAGTTTAAATACTGGACCCACAGAATGCAGAGCCTCAAGTCATTCTCACCACCTTCATTCAGTGCAGCTTGAACTATCTCAGACAAGCTTGAATGCTTTGAGTCAAACACCTTCCTTTTCGTTGCCTCCTCTGTTAGGTCATTTGCCGAACACGTTTAGAGACGGAACCAGCCAAAGCTCAAAGCGTGCTCCCTGACACAGTCGCCTCTGGGTGTAAATGAAATTGAGCGGAATCACAAAGGCGGCACTGGTCTGGCCGGGCCTGTATTGGCCTGGAGCCTGCCTAAAGCACCAGAGTACAGTAGAGATGCTTCATTTATCTCCAAGGAAGTTAAGGTTAGGAAATTAAGCATAACAATTTTACAAATAGAACATTTACATACATACAAATCACAACAGTATCAGCAGCACATACATATACACAAATCATGCTGCACACACATAATTTTTTACGTAAATCAATGTGTGTACATGTCTTTTTTATGACAGGACAGTGGAGGACAGACAGGAAGCAAGCGTGGCTAGAGAGATGGGGAAGGGCCGGCAAAGGACCCGCGCCGGAATCGAACCAGGGTCGCTGGTGTAGTAGTGCAGTGCCTTGCTTGAGCCATGGAAGGGCATTAAGTGTGTAAATGCTAATGTAAAATATATCTACACATAGTTCATCCATGGAGCCATATAATGCACACTGCCCTGCCAGTGGAACACTGTAGTAGTCATTGAAAAGAGACTTTACCGTCATCATCAGCATTACAGCTGACTTGGTCATTGCCATTCTGATAACACCAAATTTATAACAGGGACAACGTATTAAGAAGAGATTTCTAAATTAGTCTTCACAGTGCAATGGGGGACACAACATAAGGAGAGGGTAAGCAAAGAGCTATAGTACGTACAGTATATGAGTCTGTTGTGGGGCAGACCACTACAAAGTAGACAGCTGACATCACTGTATCACAGCAGTCTGGCACAGAATAGGTGGCAAGTCACGGTCACATCACACCAGCTACTGTCATTTTCAACTGCACCACAAACATAGACCTCCTCCTGAGCCACTCTGCGATGACATAGTTATAGTCTAGTCATTTGGCATATGAGATTTAAAATAGCCCACGGCTAAATTTGCGCTCTGATGCACCGGATGATTTAATATTTATGTCCTCGCCGCATACCGTTCTGTCTGAATGACTAAACTAAAAATGATATGACTGGGGGGGAGGGGGGGGGGGGTTCAGTGGACTGAGGTGCCATACTATAAATCCGGGGGCCCGGGTTCGAGTCTAGCCTGAGGCAACAAAGGCATGAAAAGTCAGCAAAAAAAACCAAATAAATGTATATGACTGTACTGTAGGCAAAGTTGACACGCATTGAGTTGCAAATCTGAAAACCATGTCACACACCGTATCATACCACAACACTGGGGTGCGTTTCTCGAAAGTATAGTTATTAGCCAGCTAGCAACTTGGTTAGTTGCCAATGGGAAATTGCATAGCACACAACTAAGTTGCTAACATAGCTATTTCTGACATATCGAGCAAGTTGGTGCATGACAGAACACAATCCTCTGAGGGCTCTAGAGCCTTGCATTTGAAATTTGATCCAAAATTACAGTTGTCTTGAAATATGTGATGCAAATACAAATGCAATACAAATGCATTCAGAACAAAAGCATAGCGAACCATTTGGTGTGTGCACATCGTGCATTGCATGCGTGATGGTGTAACTTTGTGTGTATGTGTGTGCACATGTATGGCTGTGTGCATCTGCATGTGTGTACCAGGGCTTGACACTGGCACCAGCCAAACAGCCAAATGCTGGTAAAACTTAGCTGTGGCTAGTAATACTTTCAGTGTCACTAGCCAATTTGGCTGGCAGCTTATTCCTTGGTATGACAAATCATCATATCCTATATTCTGTTGTTTGCCCCTTGTGTATCAATTGTTTATTGTAAGTTCAAGAAAAACCTCAGTAACTCAGTTTACTTTCTATTTGATAAATACTTCCATGTAGAAAGCTATACACTAATCTTGCTTTAGTACCTTATCTTCTGAGGTCAGACATACAACATCATGATAAAGGAAAAAAACAATATAGAATCTGTGGCTAGTGGAATAGCTGAATGGCTAGTGACTCAGGAAAACCAGTAGCCACAGTGGCCGGTGGGTGAAAAAAAAAGTGAATGCCAAGCCCTGGTGTGTACGTGTGTGTAGTGTACCTGTATGTGTGTGTCAACTCACCCTCGTTGAAGGGCTCCCACTCATAGAGGCGGCCCATGAAGGGCTGGCTGTTATAGGACGAGCACTGCACCTCACGGATACTCCTGCTGGAGGCTGGGCAGGGCTGAACACGCACACACACACACGCACACGCACACACACACACACACACACACACACACACACACACACACACAAATATACATGTTCAGATTGGTATAGATAGAGATACTCAGACATCCTTGCAGACAGACAGACAGACAGACATATCATACAGGCGTGCACAGACATCCTTGCAGACAGACAGACGGACACACAGGCACGTACACACACACACACACACACACACACACACACACACACACACACACACACACACACACACACACACACACACACACAATGTAACCCCCTCCTTAACACACACATAACATATGTCAAAAAATGATGTGTGTATGAACTATATGCGTGTCAGCATGTTATAAAGTAACATGACTACACCGCCTCCAGTGAAGCGCAAGAAAGAGAACAAAAACGAGCCGAAAAAGTAAAGCAACTTGAATGCACCAGTAGGCTATGGCAGAGTGATATATCAAGTGGGCGATGGAAGAAAAGAAGTGGGAAGGAAAAGAAGAAAGGAGAAGATGAACGAAACATATACCCTAGCCGCTTAAAGGAAAGAAAAACAACTCAATGTGAAACCTAAGAAACAAAAAGATAACAAAGAAACAAAGCACAAGAAACACTCAAAGGAAAAAGTGTGAAGCAGCGGTGATGTGATAAAGTGTCACACCCAAAGGGGAGTCCTGAGTGTCAGGTGAAAGGTCATGACAGCTGACCTTTGAACCCTAGTTGGTTGCCAGGGGAACAGTGGGAGGCGAGGCAGAGCTGCATTCCGCCCCGGGCTGCGTTCCTCCCTCTTCCTCGATTTTATGAGTGCCATCCCCACACCTCTCCACTCTCACCACTCACTACACTCCCTTCTTCTCGTTCCTCTCTTCAAATCTTCAAAATTAGTCCTTATATCTTCCTGTTTCTAGCTTGACTCTCTGTATCACTCTCTGACATTCTCTGTCATTCTCTGTCTGTCTGTCTGTCTGTCTGTCTGTCTGTCTGTCTGTCTGTCTGTCTGTCTGTCTGTCTGTCTGTCTGTCTGTCTGTCTGTCTGTCTGTCTGTCTGTCTGTCTCTCTCTCTCTCTCTCTCTCTCTCTCTCGCTCTCTCTCTCTCTCTCTCTCTCTCTCTCTCTCTCTCTCTCTCTCTCTCTCTCTCTGTAGGCCTATCTCTCTGTATCTCCCCCTCTCTCTCCTCCTTTCTGCTGACCCAGTTAAAATTCAAATCTAAAATGCCTTTTCATTCTCACACCCCAAGCTTTCTTCTCATTTCCCTTGGCCAACACTGCTCGGGGCATCAAATAAATATTTTGCATCACTACCTCTCCAAATTGTGATGCTAAAGGGGAACCAGGAGGTACAGTAGATTAGGGGTTCAGCACTTGGATAGCCACTGGGCCTTCTTCCTGATTAAGGCCAGTGTCCTTGAGCAAGACACTGACACTGAACCCCATCTTGCTACTCGATACTCCACTCCTTTCCCAATGTTTTCTGCACTCTGTTGAGTATACACTATGACAACATTATATACGTAAACATCTACCAGCTATCATCTTCTACACACTAGGTGGAAACTGTCACTAGGAATTCATTATTATGCCGCATTCATTCATTATCTTGCACATACTCAGACTGTTCAGTATGCTCAGCCTCATACTCTTCATTACAAGCATGTCCAAATTGTGGCCCTGGGCTGGGCCCATTTGTGTGGTCCGTGGTCCAGTTTTTGGTGGCCCACAGCACATTCTGAAAATAGAATGCAATATGCTCAACTCTGTTTGCTGAGGAGAGTCCTGACAAACTGTCAGTGCAACACTTCCAACAATCTGGGCTTTCAGTTTCCTGTTGCTATAATAACGAATATACATTATCCAAACATGGCTACAATGAGCCAGTTTTCCATCACGCAAAATGGCAACTTTGTGGTGCATTTTGGTGCATGTTTATGTTTCTGCATTTTGGCCTTCACAAAAAAACTTGAAAAGCCCTGCTTTAGCATGTCTTCTTCATCCAAGTTGTTGGTGGGTGACGTCAGTGGTGTGCTGGCGGTTTAGATAACAGATTTGTGACCAGAGGGTCACAGGTTACAGTTCACTAACTGACAGTAATGCCCCTGTGCCCCAGAGAGACACGGCTCCCCATTTGGAAAGGCTGCCCCAATTTCGTTGTGCACACTGTGTGCTGTGCTTTGACATTTTGACAAGACCACAATGACAAATGGGTGCTGTTTATTTGTGTTTGTTTGTGTTCCTAGAGTTCCTTTTCATGCTCAGACTATTTTCACATTCACAGACCGATACAAGCTCTTTTGTGTTCCTTTCCATGCTCGAGTCTTTTGGATGGAGAAAGTTGCTCAAACTGACACCTTAATTGGTCAAATGATTACGGCATAATTACAGCAATTACCACGTAATGGGTGACTGTACGCACATTATCTGAAGATTTAATCACATCCTCGGCACCTCAACAGACAGTTTTTTTTGTAATTAAGGGACTTTGTTCTGTTTCTAGATCTGCAGCTTCGCCAAGTCAGAATGACAAAAAATTCCACTCACTGAGACAGAGTATAGAAGGTTGCTGAGTCAAAGCAAATTACTGCAGTTCATAAAAGCCATCATCATTATGAAGATCATTATGCCTTATTACGCCTAGGCTATATGATTATGATGTTATGGTTGAGATTCTTGAGAAGCCCCACAGAAACATGCAGTGAACCTCAAAGTCATGCTAAATCAGGCTGAATTCAAGTCATCTTCATTGACTGAAATGATTTGACAAATTGTCCTAACTATGAATCCTGCGAAACCATATCAGAGAAGAGAAGAGAAGAGAAGAGAAGAGAAGAGAAGAGAAGAGAAGAGAAGAGAAGAGAAGAGAAGAGAAGAGAAGAGAAGAGAAGAGAATTAAAATGGACCGTCAACCATAGTCGGCCATTGTGCCCTGGTCTGGGATGCTTACATTGGGGTTGCACATCTTGTACTGGGTGGGTGTTCCGGAGCAGGAGGATGGAGGTAGAGGGTTGTAGGGCCTTGCATCTGCTTCTGCTGTTGAGGCCTGCTGCGTGCTGGTGCCTGTGCCAGGCTGGTGAAGGGGCACCCAGGACGAAGCACCTCGGGGCTGGGAGACAGCCGCCTGGTGCTGGTGGTGGTGGTAGGGGTTGTGATGTTGACGTTGATGTTGGTGGTGGCTGTAGTAGGGGTTGTGAGGTCTGGAGGTGTGTCGCGTGGTGCTGGTTCTGCTGCCGCCATCCCCGTGGGTGTGTGGGGAGCGTCTCTGTCGGTGCAGGGGGTGGGACTGGGCAGGGGGGTGGGAAGGGGAGTCCGGCTCCCTCTGGGTGGACACCACATACGGCATGCGCCCATAGCCGTACTTCCCCGGGACGACAGAGCTCTCTCCTCTCCTAGAAATGGACAAGGGTTAAAGATATCAGCACAGATGGACTGCTAAACTGCACTCAAGAATGATACAATGATACATGTACACACACACATGCATGCATGCACGCACACACGTACGCACGCACACGCACACGCACACATGCGCGCGTGCATGCGCGCGCACACACACACACACACACACACACACACACACACACACACACACACACACACACACACACACACACACACACACACACACGCACACGCACACACACAAACACACACAGTCATGAGCAGTGGTACCCATTCCTGAAGGTTGTGATAGGGCATCTCATCTTAGCTTACCTATTCCCACCTACCAATGCTGTTAGCTCCCTGCATACACTTGCAGAAAGAGCAACAGCAGTAAACCAATTACCGGCTTTCTGCCCTCAAGCATTCTGGTTTCCCTAGTTGGTTCAACCCTTTAGCTCAGTGATTCCCAACCACGAATACATGTACCACTACGGGGATGTGAGCACTAGGGCTGTGACAATATTGTATCAATTTTATGATGTTGGCAATTGTGACAAAAGCAAATTGATTCATTTAAAAAGATACATCTAAAAAATAATGGGGTGTATCAAACCGTAGGTCAAAAACCGTGATACGAATCGAATCATGAGTTCAGTGTATCGTAATATAGACATATTGAGCACACTGTAAGGAGTACGTGGAAAAATATAATAACAGCAAATGCATGGAGCATAGTCACCCTAGGGTAGGGGGAGATATACAGAACAAGAGTGAAGGGGTACTCAAGATATGACAAAAAGGGGGTATGGAAGACAAAAGAATGGTTGGGAAACACAGCTCTAGTTTACCACATCACACTACGATAACAACCTGTTTCCAGTGAGATAAGGCCGATATGGGAGCCATACCGAACAAAAGCCCTGTGAACCAGAGGCAGTCATCATATAAAAGGGTTAATGCTGATAAGATATGGGCCCTGTTATAAATGTGTTGCTACCAGAGCGGCAATGACCAAGTCATACTGTGTGTTAAGTCGTATTGGTACTACTGAAGTCTTTTCAATGCCTATTACAGAACTGCACTGGCAAGCAGCTTGTGGTCTCACCAAGGTTAGAGTGGGAGTGGGGAGCAGATAAAGACCCTGTTACCCAGTGGTTCAATCTCAACCTTTTTTTTTCATAAACGCAGACTGGACCTCCTCATAAGCTTCCCCCCTAGGGCTCCCCAATGCCCCCTGGGGGGCTGCTGAGCACCTGTTGGGAAACACTGTTGTAACCCCTTAACCCAGAGCCTCTGTTATAACCTTACTGTCAACAAAATGGTAGTGACCAAGTCTTATTCGGTTCCCTAAGACTCCTTGTATTGTCATTGCAATGTTGTTATGATGTAGTTGAGTGTTTTCAACAAAGAGTGAATAGGCCCGCTGACGGGCCCATCTGCAGTAAGAGGCTACAGCCCCTGACATGCCATCACTCCCCACGAAGGGTGCCTCAGAGCTCAGGCTGCAGTCATGGGTAAGCAGTTAGGGCGTCAGACTTGTAGCCCAAAGGCTACTGGTTCGACTCCCGACATGACAGGTTGGTGAGGAGAGTAATTAACTAGTGCTCTCCCCCATCCCCCTCCATGACTGAGATACCCTGAGCATGGTACCATACCGCTGCACTGCGCTCTTGGGGCGCCTTTGGGGGCTGCCCCCTTGCCCAGGTGAGGCATAAATGCAATTCCGTTTTGTTTAGTGTGCACTTGTGTGCTGTGGAGGACTGAGGACGAAAAGAGTTCCCGCTGTCCGTGAGAGTGAACCGCCACCAAATGAGTTTGCGTTTGAGCTTATGTTTGACAGAAATTCTTACAAAGGGACAAAGACCGCCTGCATTCCACTGGCACAGTCTAACTTACAGTACATGTCTCAGAGTTTGCATGAAGAAGGCTGGCAAGCTGGTAGGGGAAGCCGCTGTTTGGGCATGCCCTACAACACACCACACACCACCTAAAATACCCCTGGAACCACTTCAAATATGTGTGTGGTACACAGAGCATTATGCAAAACAACCACATTAAAGACCAGAGCATGACAAATTAAACTTCTACTGCCATGCAGTGTTTCTTTGAAGCCAAGATATGTTTATGCATGCCTGATTACACAGACTCTTTCCCAAAGCTGATGGCTTTCAAGATAAGCATGCACCTGAATGGAGAAATGGAGGAATGGATGGAGGAATGGATGGATGGATGGATGGATGGATGGATGGATGGATGGATGGATGGATGGATGGATGGATGGATGGATGGATGGATGGATGGATGGATGGATGGGATTGGCTGGTTTGGCATTTCTTCCTATGTGATTGGCTATTCAGATATTCCCTCTTCTTGGATTGGCTACTTGTACATATATTTTGTCCTTCTATTATTGGCTGCTTGTATATTTCCTTTCTCTACTATTGGCTGCCCGGGTGTCTAATTTTCCTTGATTTCCATGATATTTCCCTCTGCGATTGGGTAATATGGCATTCCCCCATCTGAGGTTGGCTAATATGGCATTCCGTCCTCTGGGGTTGGCTGCTCTATTGTGTTCCCTCCTGTTTTGCGTTGCCGGCACAGTTATGTCAGCTACTATGTTGGAGCAGGCAGATTGGGCACACAGGAGAGAAGGAGAGCAGCCAAAGCAGAGCTCCAGCAGAGCCATTCTCTCTCTCCATCAGTGGCCAGCAGACACCCTCTGCCAGGGATGTCAAATCTGGCCCGTGGAGTAATTTTATTACGTGCCCACGAGATCATTTCAAATGTGTATCATAGTTGGCCCACACATTTATAACAAGACTTGAACATGAAATTTGGTGTGCCACAGGAATATCAGTGGGCCCAGGCCAATGAAACAGCTCACACTCATTTGGGACATATTGTGCAGGGCAGGCACATTTGAACTACCATATATGATAGGAAAGAGTGTGTGTGAAATTTAACTATGAGTATTAAGTGCATGCATGCATTTTTCAAAATAAATATTGAGTTTGGCGGCCCCCACAACTTCGTTCCAGATTTTGATTTTGGCCCTCAGTCAATTTGAGTTGGAGACACCCCTGCCCTCTGCTATTAACTGTCTCCAGCAGTTTTTTTGTTATTAACTGTCGCCTCTGCGCTGTGGCCCACACACACACACACACACACACACACACACACACACACACACACACACACACACACACACACACACACACACACACACACACACACACACACACACACACACACACACACACTCTGGTGAAGTGGCAAACGTTACAGTTATGATACCTGGTTGGTCTACTATTACAGCACGTGTTGTCAGACAATGGAAGAGTAGTGTGTGCATGTGTGTGTGTGTGTGTGTGTGTGTGTGTGTGTGTGTGTGTGTGTGTGTGTGTGTGTGTGTGTGTGTGTGTGTGTGTGTGTGTGTGTGTGTGTGTGTGCCACAGCGCACAATCTCTTCAACATCCTAGAGCACTTCACATCCTCTCAAAACGTTGGGTTACGGATGTAACCTTGGTTCTGTGAAGGAAAGAAAGGCTGCCAGACGGCTAGCCCAAGGGGCTGGAATATAATCCGCGCATGCGCGAGTTCTGAGGTACACTTATATCAAAACTTCATCACGTGAGTATGCCGCGCTACTGTACACAGTATATAAGTCCCAGCGCGGCATACTTCGTCCTCATAAAAATCCTGAACGCGAAGTCCAGAGCGACGACGAAGTCTGGCAGCCTTTCTTTCCTTCACAGAACCAAGGTTACATCCGTAACCCAACGTTCTGTTTCACTCAAGAAAGGCTGCCAGACGGCTAGCCCAAGGGGCTGGAATATGTATGCCCAAACGTCGCGGCGGACAACCATACGACAATTGAATAAAGACACTGGACAATGCAAGAGTCAAAGACCCTTATTGAATGTCCACATGCCAACAGGGCTAGAGTGACTGGTTAACAGAACTCAAGTTAAACACAGTCGAATATGTGACCATCTGTCACAAGCTTAGAACCGAATTCCAAAAGGAATTGGGGAGATAACATGTTGAGGTTATAGAACCTTGTGAAGATCGACGGTGAAGCCCAGCAGGCCACCGGGCAACCTCTTCTAAAAGGACTCCCTTCAGGATCGACCATGAGGTGGCTCAGAGTTAGGAGGGCGGTAGGAGTCCAACACAATCGCCTGGTTGAGATTCTGTGTTGAAAGAATCTTCGGCATAAAGTCTGTATTAGGGCGTAGGACCACACCGGTGCCTTCTGGCTGAACATGGAAACAGTCAGGATGAGTGGACAGCGCATGTAGCTCTCCAATACGCTTCGCTGAGGTGATGGCGAGAAGAAAAATCGCCTTCTGAGACAGCCATTTTAGGTTGATACTCCCAACGGGCTCGAATGGGGGCTTCGCCAGAGCACTGAGGACAATGTGGAACTGCCCATGGCGGCACAGATTGAAGCCTCCTTGGGCGCAGTCTTTGAGCTCCTCTCATGAATTGGATAGACAGAGGATTAGCTCCGAGCGTTTTTGCCATCTACTCGCTTATGGCAGGCGGGATATTGCAGAGAGAAAAACCTTTAGCTTGAAGGGGACTTGCCTTCACCAAGTTTCTTTTGCAAGAATTCCAGGACTGAAGCTAGAGGCAGGACCGGGGGCACTCATGCCACTGTTCGCACCATGCTTTGAAGGTGTGCCCATCTTTAAGAGTACACAGCTCTTGTCGATGGGGCCCTAGCACACTGCAAGGTTTCTTGTAACTGAGAATAACAACCCCCGAGCGAGGAGGGTGTCCCTTCTAACGGCCAGACCCACAAATTTAGGGCGGCTGGTGTCAGGTGCCACAACTCTCCCCTTGCGCAATGGGAGTTGCCATGGGGTGCTCGAGAGGAGGGTCTGAATCTCTGCAAACCATGGCACATGGGGGCGAAATGGAGCCATTAAGACAACTCTCAGGTTCTCCTTCCTGGTCTTCTCCAGGAATCATGGAGAGAGGGGGGAAGATCGTCCACCCCCCCAGTGGTGCGTCGTCTTGGTTTAAGGAAAACCAGAGTGGACAGTGGGTCGACTCCCTTGAGGCGAAAAGATTGCTGTGTGCCTTACCAAAATGAACCCAGATCGGATGCATTGTTTCCGGGTGCAATCGCCATTCACTTGGGTGTGGCTTACCCCTTGACAGCAGGTATGCTGCTGTGTTCAGAGTGCCCGGCAGGTGCACTGCTCTGATCGAGTGGAGTCGAGTGCCTGCTTAGAGGAGGAGTACTGGCAAAAAGTGCCGGAGGGCAAGATATATCAGTCTCAACTCGAGAATATTTATGTGGACAGTTTTCCAACACTCCTCTGGCTCCTACATCATTCAAGACTGCCCTCCAGCCTGACAGCGATGCGTCTGTGGTCAGAACTTTGCGCTGGTAGATTCTGCCTAGTCGTACACCTCTGCACAAATTCTGGGGTATGGCCCACTATTGGAGGGCTCATAGGCACACAGGTGGCAGAGGGACAGATTTTCCCCCTGTCCAGTACTGGGTGTACTTGGGCAGGTACCACTTTGCAACTGGACCCATATCTAGAAGGCCAAGGCGTACCACCTAGGATGCAGCAGCCATGAGGCCCAGCAAGCCTCTGACACTGGTGAGCATGCACATTCCTCCGTCCCATGAACTGTGACCGGCATTGTTTCAGGGCAATAACCTCCTGATCCGAGAGACATGCCACCATCGTCAGAGTCCAGTTTCACTCCAAGGAAGGTGATTTGTTGTGAGGGAGGCAGTTGGCTCTTGTCTGAATTGAGAGACAGGCCCAACCATTTGTAAGTATTCCATTACCATTGCTGTGTCCTGCCCTGCCTGCTGACTCTACTGGGAACATTTTAACCCAGTCGTAATTGAGATAGATAATGACTCTGACGCCCCTCTGACACAGCGGGCTCAAGGCTGTGTCCATGTATTTTGTGAATGGGATAGGGCCGAAGGGAAGGACGTTGAACTCGAAAGTTCTGTCCTCCAACGCAATCGGAGAAACTGGCGATGAGCAGGGTGGGACTGCAATGTGGAAATAGGCACCTCTGAAGCCTATACTCGTGAACCAATCCCCGCACTGAATCGATTGACAGATTTGGGTCAGTGACAGCATTTGAAATGCAACGGGCGTAAATACTGGTTTAGTGGCCTTAGGTCCAGTATTGCACGGAATCCAACATCTAGTTTCGGAACTAGGAAGTAGCTCAAATAAAAGCCACTCCGCCGTTCGTTGCGACTTAACTCCCTTATTGCTCTTTTCCTTAACAGAGTATTTATCTCCTCTGTAAGGCCAGCTGCCGCTCTGGATCTGGCTGATGAGAAACAAAGAACACCCTTGAACATGGGTGGGGCGGCGCCTGAACTGTAGCCGGTAACCAAACCTTACCGTTGAAACAACCCAAGAACTGGGAGAACACATTTCCCACACCTCCAATTGAGTGTGGGAGAAAACGTGCGGCAGGGCCACCTTCCCCACAAGAGCTGTAGGAGGGAGGACGAGAGCAGCAATAGTCATCCATCGCAAAATAGTTGCCAAAAACCAACGTTATCTGCTCCGTGGATGTTGGCAAACTGTGCCCACTGTCGCATAGGGGTAGCCGCCTCTGGTTGCTCCCACACAGTCGTCATTTCCCTGACAAAGTCCGGGGGAAGAGGTCTGAGCTCAAATCAGAATGATGGGGAGATGTTAAGCCATCTATGTATCCAGCATCAAGGTTATCGGATGCTTGCACTCATAGCAGCTCCACACTATTATCAGCACCTTGTGAGGACAGCTGCTGTGGTGACACCCTTGCAGGCTGCACTGAAGGGGCCATCTGGCGCTCTGTGCCTGATGGCGCAGCCTGGTGCCCAGGCCCTAGTGGCGCTGTATGGCGCTCAGCCAGCTGGTGCATCAACCACTGTTGACCGGATGCCAAGGACAAATTCCCCTTCACCAGAGACGCCATTTTATTGCTAGAACATCATAGGTCTCAGACAGTTGCTGAGGAGAGGGTTGAGTAGCTGGTATCGAACCTGAGTCCGTGGACGCCTGGGAGGATGGTGTATTATCTCATGTAGCCCTATTCACCTTACTCAGTAGAGTATGTGATGAGAAGGGGAGACCGCTCTCCCTGCCCTTAAAGCTAGTGCATGATCAGGGCTCAGACATGTCACACACAGTGTATGTGCATCTTTCACTGGCATTCTACTGTTGCAATTAAAACAGTTCTGGAATCCAGGCATCTTTTTTTTTTTTTTTTAAACCTATATTAAAATATATAAATGTTATTATTAATATTATTATTACTTCATCATTAAGTATCATTATTATTTCAGTCACACCTTGACTTTAGGCATGAACCTGATAGCACTGTTACTGCCTGGTACCAGATATGGTTCCAGCAGAGGTGCAAGAGATGGTGGGCACTAAGTGTCTCACACTCCAGTAGCAGCACTAATCACCCTAGGTACCGACCCTGGTACCAGCGTTGATCACTCATCGGTACTGAGAATGAGATTGTTGGTACCAAGAGTTGCGCAGCACGAGATCACGTCATGTGAGGCTGCTGGAGTAGCCTATAACATGCTCGCAAGCAACTCCTTCGACAGAGGGAGAGCGGCGGCAGGCAGCGTTGATTAGCTAGAGAGATGTCTCTGTAATCTCTTTCCTCCCTAGAGCAAACCACAACAACAGATTACTTACCTCAAGTTGAATTTCAAGTTGAATTTCAAGTGGAATTCTGGTACCAGCGTTGATCTCTCACCGGTACCGAGAATGAGATTGTCGGTGCCGAGAGCTACGCAGCACGAGATCACGTCAGATGAGGCAGGCTGGAGTATAACATGCACGCAAGCAACTCGATAGAGGGAGAGTGGCGGCAGTTTGTTACACAGGATAATTATTCCACTGCGGAACCAACGAGCCCAGCGAGTAACTTCTCCTCGACAGAGGAAAGAGTCGCGGCCGTCCTGCAGGAGAGTTCATGCACGCAAGCAACTCGATAGAAGAGGGAGAGTGGCGGCAGAATCACAGTGAGCTACTGAACGGCGCCGAAGGTGCCTGTAGCAACATTAGAGATATAGCTAGAGAGATGTCTCTGTAATCTCTTTCCTCCCTAGAGCAAACCACAACAACAGATTACTTACCTCAAGTTGAATTCCAGGTGGATATGCGCCTCGGGGATTCCACGAGAGGTAGCTTCACATGCGAAAGCACAAGCTACAGGGAGAAGCCACCGTTACTATAAGCGGCGATAGCACACCTTAATAAGGTGGGGATAATAGCCTGATAACGATAGCCTGGAGAGGGGCAACAATAGTCACCAGCTCTCGGACAGCTAACTGCCAGTAGGCACCTCGTTACCAGTATCAATTCGTACCTTATCAGATCGCGTGAGGGATTAAAGAGGACGAAGTATGCCGCGCTGGGACTTATATACTGTGTACAGTAGCGCGGCATACTCACGTGATGAAGTTTTGATATAAGTGTACCTCAGAACTCGCGCATGCGCGGATTATATTCCAGCCCCTTGGGCTAGCCGTCTGGCAGCCTTTCTTGAGTGAAACAGAACCACACCTTACAGAGAAATCCAAAGCACAGCTCACCTTCTGCTGGGCCGGCTCACTCGCGGCTGAGTTCTGTCTGAGTCTCCAGCCTGTGTGTAGCTGCTGTTGGCATGGGGAGATCGGCCTTGGCTGCCTTCTCTGTAGAGTGGCACAGACGGCCGTAGCGCTGACACCACCAGAGGCGGGTTGCCAGGTTGGTGGTGAGGGTAGTGATGGTGCTGGGGTTGGTGAGGGGGCACCACGGGGTGGCTGTGGGCAGGGAGGCACGGCCTGGTCTGCTCCTGTACCCCTCCTCCACAGCTGCGGGAGCACTCTGCCCAGGGCCCCCAGGAGCCCCATGAGCCAGCAGGTGCTGACCCCTGCTGGCTGGGAGAATCATGATGGGCCTCGGGCCTCTGAAAACAACAAAACAAAATGACTTAGAGGAAAAGCAAAATGCATAAAACATGATGGCTGCTATCAATACTGAGGTTACCCAAAAAGAGAAGTGAAGGCTTTAAAAAGGTGGCAGATGGCTATTGTAAGTATTTAGTGTATGGAAGTTTGCTGTACGGGCTTCATTTTCATTGACTACTGATTCATAAGAAACAGCAGATGGTTGAGTTGTAGTTTATCACCTTCGCACAGGGTGAAAAGAATTCACTCTTCCACCTTCTGAGTGTTCACAAGGACCAAACACTCGGAGCAGGCTGCCTCTCTGTATTTCAAATGAGACAATTCTGCAGCCAACCTAAGGAGCGAACAAAGAAGAAACCTATTTGACATTGCTTTGAGTAACCTATACCCCAAATGGCTCCAGATGGCTATCCTTGCAGTTAGTTTACTTCAGGGAGGTTTTGAGGATTACTTACAGTAGTTCACTCTAATGGCACATTCAGGCCGACTGAGAACCATGCCCGTTCCCGCACCCAATCTCGCACTGGCCTGAGCATTCGAGAACCAGAAAGTTGGTTCTAGATGTGAAGTAAAAAATACTTGTTTACTCTCTGCGAACTGTGACACCAACATGGCATCAGAAGGTTCATCCGGGTAACACAGTCTCGTGAGGAAAGGTTCATAGACCGGTATGAAGACGAGTGGTTTGCACTTTTGTGCCGAATGTAACTGATGCGGGCACTGTTCTGCTCAGCCTGAAAACTGCATAAGTGACCAAGCCTGTAGGAACCATGCTGATGTATAGTTTGTGCACAGTGCAGGGAGTCTGATAGATGAAATACACTACAATGCAATATAATATTCAGCACGATCAGTGTTCCCCAGACAAAGGCACTGATTTATTCATCAACTCAAAGCTGTGAGTCTTTAAAACCCTGTTGTGTGTGTGAGCATCTCTATTCACCAGCGCTGATGGGCTGCACAGGGTTCATCATGGTCATCAGCAGGTGATGCTCTGGCTTTCACTCCCTCCTGTCTAAACTTTCTTTACTTTGATTTCAATACTGCCTCCCTCCATCCATCTATCCAACCCCCAAGTAGTGTGCCAGAGACGATATCAGAGGATGCTGCTCTTCTGTCTCTCTTCCCCTCCCAATCTCTTCTCTCCTCTTTTCTTCTCTTCTCTCTTGCTATCTGTTCTCTCCGTTCTCGTCTTCTCGCCGTCTCCTCTTCCTCACCCTATCTCTTCTCTCCTCTCTCCTGTCCTCTCTTCTCTCCTCTCCTCTTCTCTTCTCTCGCTATCTTCTCCTCCCCGTCTCCCGCGTCTCCTTTCGTTGCGTGCCAGGCCGCTCTGCGTGCCAGGTCATCCGTTGCCGTGCCAGCTCTGTTCTGTTCGGTTCTTCTGAGTGAGCGTGGGCGCGGAAATCAAACTCTCGAACTCCCTCCCTCCCCCTGCGCCACTTTGTCTGCATTCATGAGCGGCGCTCTGAAGAAGCGCTCAGCGGCTGCAAAGCAAAGTGCGCTCCGGGAAAGAAGAGAAGAGAACGGGTCCTCCCCTCTAACTCTTGGATCTTTGGCTGTCGCTCTGGAGAATCGGGTAAGAGAATACCCCAGTGGTGTAGTGTGTGTGTGTGTGTGTGTGTGTGTGTGTGTGTGTGTGTGTGTGTGTGTGTGTGTGTGTGTGTGTGTGTGTGTGTGTGTGTGTGTGTGTGTGTGTGTGTGTGTGTGAAGGGTGGCAGACAGAGGGAGCTGGCACAGAACTCTACCGCTGTCTGTCAGCAAGCCACACACACACACACATGCACACACACAGACACACACACACACAGCACACACACACACACACACACACACACACACCATGACAGGCCAGGGTATTCACACAGCGCCCCCCCCTTCCCCCTCCTTTGCCCTCCAGACTGCTGTCAGCCTTTGTAACCGGAGTCCAGTGTCATCCCCGAGGTCAGCCGAGGGTTAAGCAGCTGGACTCCAGGGAGAGGAGTCAGGCAGGCCCAGTGCCAGGCCTCTGTCTCTCCCCCCTGCATGCAGCAGGAGCAGGCTGGGGGAGTGGGATGGGGAACCATGACAGGGCCCTTGGGGATGGCATTGGGTGTTGTGTTGTGATAAAACCTACCTGTCGAGCTGAGCCACTATTACAATGCGCTACAGTAGCAGCCCCTGGGGAAGGCATTGGGTAGCCACATGCATGTCGAAATGAGCTACCAACCAAACTGAGCTTCCAAGCCTTTACAATGGGATTGGGGTCTGGGTTTGGGCTATGAAACCAATAGGTTTGCCGTTCACAAACATTTGTGCTGTGAGGGGGGGCAAGATGCTAAGCAGCCAATCAAATCATGTGAGTGCATTTCTTGAGTAACAGCAGTTTGCAAACAATCATAGGTTGCAGAGGGATCCTCAGCTGCACGCACAGACAGGAATGTTTGCATACAAGAAACCTATATCTTGGTAGTTCTCAATTCAATGAAGTGTTCCCCTCTTTACAGAAACCCGGTGCTGTCCATTAACCCCTTAGAGCAGCACCTATGTTATAACCTTACTTTCACCAAAAATGTAATGTCTATGTCTAAATCTGAAGAGTTCAGATGCAAAACCCCCTAACTCCATTTCTGAAGACCTGCACTTCTGTATTTTTAGAGAACCCCTTTGTTGGTTTGGTTTACATTCATGTACTTGATAATACATATAAATAGTTATATTACATAAATAAAATAGAAAAAATATGCACTTTTGATAGCTTTGTATTAAATAAAAATGACTTAAAATTATTTTCTGAAAAGTCACTTAGGGGGTTTTGCATCTGAACTCTTCATCTGTTACTTAAGGCTCTCGGCACTGTCATAGCAATGTCGTTGTGATGTAGTAGAGTATTTTCAGCAAATAGTGAATAGGCCCGCCGGCGACCCCATTTGCAGTAAGAGGCTACTTTGTATAAAAAGCACAAGGTTTAGTCAATCAAAAGGGTGTATAAGTGGGTGAGGTGGATGGTCCATCTGGATAGAGTCCCTGGAAATGACATTAGGGTAGCTGGTCCTTTCCATCACCCAGTTAAACACTATGTTCCACAGGGAGGTTTATCCAATCACATGAGTGGACGATTCAGTGGGCGGGCTTACGTGAGAGGACCCTTGGGGCAGCATTGGATAGCTTGCCCTGTCTGTCACTCAGTTACACACTGTACTCATGAACGGTGTGACGCTTTCCATGTGCGTTACGCCCATTTGTGGGGGGAAAACAACCCATTCAAGTCAAGAATTGATGATGTTGGGGTTTAATAAACGAAAGATACGGACCTGTAGACTAGCGTTGTTCACGCGCAACATGCCGAAAACGTGTTGTGTTGTGTTGTGACTGAAGCATGTACTGTGTTCATTTAGGGTAGCAGATGTAGCATGTAAGTTGATGAGACATTCGGTTTGTTTTCACCCATAAAGGGGCGTAATGCACATTTAGGAGCAAAGTACCCGGATGACCGTTCATGCCTACGGGTGAGTTCAACCAGCGACAATTTGCTACATTTTGCTCTATCTTCCTGAATACCCTTCTGCAACCTTGTTGTTATATTTCAGGCATATTGAACTTGGACATTGCTTCACACAGAGGTCTATAGCTTATCACCATGGAGTATGTGTGAGGCGGGCCTTCATGAGAGGACCCTTGGAGCGGCAGTGGGTAGCTGGTCCTGTCCTTCACCCAGTGAAACAACTAAAGCACTAGAGAGAGGTAAGACCAATGGTGAGGGTTTCCCCTCCACTCCAGTCAAGGTCCAAACCATTGGCATATTTATTTACTGAGTGGCGCGTTCCTCTGATTCTTTTGAACTCCAGGAATGAAGGACGTGATGACAGGCCGGCCCCCCTACCCCTCCAGACCTCCAACACTTTCTCTGCTGGGACGATTAAATTTGTGTGTGTGTGTGTGTGTGTGTGTGTGTGTGTGTGTGTGTGTGTGTGTGTGTGTGTGTGTGTTTGTGTGTTTGTGTGTGTGTGTGCCTGCGTGCGTGCGTGCGTGCCTGCGTGCATGCGTGCGCATGTGTGCATACCACCGACCATTGGTGCATACACATGCATGCGTATGTACAGTATGTGCATATGTATGGTGTGTGTCAATGACTGTATGTGTGCCATGCAAGTGTGTATGCCGGTATGTATAAGTGTGCATGTGTGTGTGTGTATGTGTGTGTGTGTGTGTGTGTGTGTGTGTGTGTGTGTGTGTGTGTGTGTGTGTGTGTGTGTGTGTGTGTGTGTGTGTGTGTGTGCGTGTCTGCATGCGTGCGTGCGCGCGCGTGTGTGTGTGTGTCGCCTATGTATACATGTACAGCCCATCCCAACAGGCTTATCCAGCCCCTGGGTACACACACTCTCGCTAGCAGGCAGCATGTTTACAGGGCGAGATCAGAGAGAGCCCTGTGCACACTTAAACAGCTCTGTGGTCCAGCACCTCCACTACTGTAACCACCACCTCCGCAACCACCACCACCATCACCATCACCACCACTACCACCACCACAGCAGCAGGCAGCAGGCAGCAGCTGGGGAGGCAGGGGGTAGTAAATCTGGCTGACCCCCAGTGGAAGCCACCGCTGTGGGATACGAAGTGTGGCAGACAAGCGGCCCTGCACCGTAAATTATGTAGTGGAGAGTTGAATGTAACATTTACGGTGTTGATTACACTTTCTAGGTGTTGAACTAACTCTGGAAAAATGTACTCTGGGAGAATAAGTAAGTAGTCCAAATTTATGACCCTGCAGTATGTGTCGGGACATGACTCTCAAGGCAGAATCTGAAAGTCTGAGTGCGGGTGATCGTCGGATATTATGTGTGGAAGAAAGGGAGAGGAAGGGGGAAGGAGGAGAAAGGGTGGGTGGGAGTAGAGGTGTCAAAAACCTGGTTCAGAAGTAAAATCCATGCCGCAGTTTCATTCCAACACAGGTCATGTCCTGTGATGTTACATGTATACCATGTTCTTCTTTAAACGAGTCTTGTTCAGTGGCTGCAAGATTAAGTTCAGCGAAAACAGATATTGTAGGTACAGTAACGTCACTGAGTGACTGGTCTACCTGTCTGGAGAACTTATCCCAATCACCTGATTTAGAGCTGGTTGGATCAAATTTGTGTCTAGGTTTTCATTTTCAGCATCCTGGGCTTGTTGACACCTCTGAATGGGAGCGTGTGGTGAACTTCAAACACTTACCCTGTGGTGATCTGAAGAGTGCTGCTGGCAATACAGAGTCCTCAGGCTGACGAGCATCAACAGTATGGAGACTCTATGAAAAAATAAATAATATTGCAACAGTCAGAGGCGTCGCTTGTTGAAAGTAAACATAGGAAACTACCTGGGCCCCCCAAGGTCATGACAGGGGCCCCAGAGTGAGATCTAATAAACCTTCACTCTAAGCAGTGGCACACCAGTTTGCAAGAGAAGTTATGTTTTTTTCCCCAGTGGTCGGTCTCCAGCTGTAAACGGTATGTTCCCAACAGACTCTGCATACAGGTCTGTGAAGATTTCTCATTCCTCCAGTCAGAAGAGTTCAGTTGTAATCAACTGAACTTTTACGTTTTTTTTAAGGTCCCTCACTACAGAGACTTATTCAGTGAACTTCCTCAAGATTCAAGATAAAAAACAATACATTAATTGCCATGTCAGCACAGATAATGGGAATTTGTTTTGGAACATCCCCAGCACATCAAAGACATACAATGTTGCAGTAAGTAGGATGTCAGTTACAGTGGAAAGTTTGCCTTCAAATATGCATGCAGCTCCATCGCAAGGCAGCCTCACCTCATGCACCCGGGTAGAGGTGTCCACATACTGGCGGCGTGCTAGAGAAGGGCGCTTGGGTGGACGCTGGGATGTTTCTGGGTGCATACACACGGACAGACCACCGGTGCGTGCTCCCTCTTCCACTTCACAGAGAGGCAGAAATAATAGAGGCAGTCACAGCTTTTAACTTTTTTTTCTTTTTTTAAGAGCGTGGCATTGGCGCGCTGTAAATGCTTCCACACATCAGTCTTTGTTATATGGTAAAAACAGAAAAAAGATTCTAGGAGGGTGATATAAGTTCAGAAGAAACATAAATCAATTGCACAGTAATAGACGCAATATTTAGCCTATATTCAAATAGTAATAGTAATAGTTACCTTAGTACTAAGCAAGTGCAAACTAGGCTGATATTAAAGTAACATCTATGCATAGCCTATATAACATTAAATACTTAGTATACATTATGTTTGCATTACAGACCATAACTTCTTGAAATAGTTTAAAGTGCTCTGAGCTGCATATTAGTGATTCATGATTTCACACATCACCCCAGTGCTTTTGAAAACTGATAAATCAGTGGGTGGGCGTAAAACAGATGTAAAATTGTGTGGCTACTCACAATGTTGACGACTGAAAATGCCAGGGGGCACAGATTGCGGTGAGGTGAAAGTCCAATTGTTTGTCCAGGTGAAATGTCAAACATCAAGAACTTTCAGGCTTCATGCTCTTAGTGCGTAAAACTTGATTTTCGCTCTAAAGCAGGTTGTCACGATCAAGTCAAAACTCCCCAAAGTCCATTTTGAATGGAAAAAGTCGCATGCACAACTGGTGTGTTGCCAACAGAACCCTCCGTCGAGGAATCTCGATATTCACTGAAGTCTAGCAACTATTGAAACGAACTAAAAAAAAATGCAATTAATGTGTCCAAGTCAACACCAAAAACCACATAATTCCCAACGAATTAGACAGGCAGAACTCCCCATCATTGCCCCGCTCACAAAGTTTGATGTGTCCTTTGCAAAGTGCATCTCGCTCTGTGGTACCCATTTGTGACAGTTCACCGTCTCCAACATGGTCAAAGTTGCGCTGAGAAAGTTGGCGCATTCGGGAGAGGAGAGACCCTGCTATCAGAGAGGACGTTCCCAACGCAAGTGCGCCCTGTCCGTGATCCTTGTGTGGCAACCATCCAGCGGTCTTATTGGCGCCTCGAGATTCATAAATTAGAAGCACGGCTCCCTTTACACCCAGTGCGCAGCGCCAATAATCCTCCTTTATGGTCTAGCTTCCATTCATTGCTTTATCTGTTGATAAGATCCCGTGTAACAACACTGTCCAAAACTTTCAGGAATACTATCAGGAAACTTTCCCTCCCTTCTCATATGCACTGCTGTCCACTGATTGCTGTATTTCAGATAAGGGTAAAAATGCAGTGAGTGCGCCCTCTAACGTTTACCTGCCCGTGTGCGTCTGGGCGAATGTGTATGGAGACCGATACTTGGCACGGTTCACGACACGCTAGCCTGAGCCAACTATTGCTATTTCAGGCAATATTATTCTAAGCAGCGTTGCACATTCACGAGACGCAGGCAGACACCAACTAAATCTCTGCCCCCAGTGAAGGTAAATGCTGCTGACTGGCACAGAACGAAGCCACTCCTTCACACAAGGGATGGTCGCCGCCGGTGGAAATATGGCACGAAGCAGCTTTCACCATGGAGGTGAGGGGGGAAACATGTCGAGGCCCCGCCAACTAAATGTGGGCCGAGAAACAGGTAGCAACGTCACACCCTAGATTCCACTAAATGAAAGAGGCACGTAGGGGCCAAACCAAAACCAGCGCGTGGCAGCCCAGCTCAACTGAACTCAGCGCAGAGCGTCTGTTGTTAGTCACAGCTCATCAGTTTGAACAACCAAGCGTGAAGGACACGGCTTCTCTCTTTCACTTCGTCACAAGTAATGTGGTTTCAAAGATCGTTAGTGTTTTGTTTCTACCGGTGATAAAGCAACACCGTGACACGTTTTGTCTTCATCTGAGGTATCGTATTTTATTAGACAAAATATTAGTTCATTTTGGAGGAATTACAAAGCTGAGCCTACAGGTATTTGTCCATCAGGAATAGGCTGTCACAAAATGCCCCCATGTTGGTATTTAAAGGTGCAATGGGTAGTTTTCCATGGGTCGCCTATAGGTTGGAAGTGGCACTGCCTCTCAAGCTATTCAAAAGACGTCCGCTCCTCCAAACTTGCTAGCCTACAACATAGGCTGTGTAAATTCAATTCAAAAGTACTTTTCATTTTTAAAAAGTGATTTTCACCAGTCACTGAAATGATTTGATGACAATATTTTTACCTGGGAAAAACAAAAGCCTGTTTAATGTTGTGTTGAGGTATAACTTTTAGAACCAGTAACCAAATTGGTACAGATCTTGCATTCATTCATCTAGGCTAGTGTTGGCGTTGGGAAGCTCTAGGGGGGCGTTGAGAAGGATACAACTGAGAGGGGGCAGTACTAGTTGCCATTGGGGTAGTCCATTTATTTTTTTAGTACAAAGGAGGGCGTTGTCAAGCTTATGATGAAAGTCAAGGGGGCGTTGGGAGGCTTGCAATGAGGCCAAGGGGTCGTTTGTTCAAAAAAGGTTGAGAACCACTGATCTAGGCCCAATTGCCTACAGTAGGCCTATGTATTCATAGGATGCAATGCTTGCGCCTGAACCCTGGCCTTGCTAGTGTGTCTGTGAGTGAGTGAGTGAAGTGGGTCCTGTTCTAGCTTTCCTGGTAAATCAGGGCTTTGTGTGGGAGATTCCAGCTTTGTTCTTCTGGCCCTACGGAGTCACCTAATTTCACGGTGCAGATTTTTACGCTGCAATGAACTTGCTAGCTGCATAGCTGACACACTGTCCAGGCGTGACATTTTGCCCAAGATTTCACGGGCTTTATTAGTAGAGAGAAGCCCAGAGTGCCTTCCTTTAAATCCGGTTATACGATCAACACCCACTTGTGTATTTTCTGTTGTGTCACTGCTATACCCCTGCTGTCATAACACGTCCCATGACAACAATGCTGATTTGGGTGCCAGAACTTGTGTTTAACTACTCTGTTGCAAAGGGAAGACCGCGGCAGACTCGGCCCAATTAAAATTCTTAATGGTCTAGTGTTTGTGATGAGCCATTTGAGCTATACAATTGGCAAGGGCTCCCTTGCACGGCACCGTGACTCCAGATGGCTCGGCACAACACAGAAAACACAATATAGCCTAGTTCTGTGAACCAATCCAGTGAAAGCTGACCCCTGACCATAGAACATATCATATGCTCCAAATTGGGATCCTTCTAAACCAGGCATGTGGTTGGACAAGCCAATCTTGGTTCCTCGTTATTGCTTTAGAGAGGGTTAGTGAATTGGCTGTTGCTTTGTGATAAGTCATTGCTATAGGCCATTGGTGGGGAACCTATGTCTCTTGAGGGCTGTTTACGGGCTTTGAGGCCGTTTTATCCGGCCCCCGATATAATTTTAATGTTATGCAGCTTCACATGAAATATGAAATATTTTGTTAAGTTATCTTAGAAATTTAAATACAATTAAGTTATAGTCAGGGTAGAGAAGGTGGGGTCTGTTTTAAAGGTGCCTGCCTTCAATATCTAGGCCTAATAGAGCAGGGGGAGATCCGGGTTTGTGTTCATAGTACGGCCCTCTGAGGACTTTTACGGCCCTAGGTTCCCCACCCCTGCTGTTGCTATAGGCTATGGTTCATGAGATTTCATATGGTCCATTCCAGCAAGAGTAACCCCCCCCGACACACACACACACACACACACACACACACACACACACACACACACACACACACACGCACACACACACACACGCACACACGCACACACACACACACGTATGTGCATTTATTCAAACCCACCTGGATTAATTGAAGTGGCTGTCAAACCTCCCAGTTGAAACTATGGCTTTATTCTCTTTTAAAAAAACATTACTCAAGATGTGTTTTTTTACCTGTGCGCTTATGTAGTGTATGAGGGTACGACTTTAATCTGCCAACATGAAACGGCCAGAGGCCATACGCAGCATACCGCAATATATCTTCAGGTGTCAGCTGATCAACTTTGTTTTCTTTTCCGTTCAGTTCAGTTCAGTTCAGTTCAGTGCTGTTTTTACACAAAAGGATTTAGGTGAAAGCCGAGAGTGCAAACACAAGAACAAAACCACAACTGTCTACAGACTTTCTGTACATACCCTCTGCCACAATCGTACAATGCGTTTTACTGGTTTTAATCTGCTATGACTTGGGTGGGGATCATCCTTGTTAGACACTTTGATATACGAGTTACCCTGAAGCTGAATCATTGAGAATACGCCATTCAGTCTCCTACTTTTATGCGTTGACAATGTGCTCATTGAAATCATTACACAATAACATAAGCAGCGACACATGTTCAACAAAGCACTTTAAAGCCCTCGCATCAGTTTCTGTGAATGCAACAACACAGTAAAAAAGACCAGACACAGGTTGGGCAGCATCCTAAAAATGGCTGCTTTTGTAATTCCATACAAAGGTACACGTAAAGTGGAGAAATTAGGTGTGCATTGAAAGAGTGGAAAAATACCTTCAAAATTGAAATACGGCCCTCTCAAATGAGCTGTGTATACAATTGAGTGAGGATTTAATCACAGCACAAAGGAGGTGTTACGAGGTTTCTAGTCTAGACTCAGTTTTTTAGACAAATGTATAGGTTACTCCCAGCCTTTGTCACCTTTGTTGGGAATTATGACAAAGCCTTGGTGTGATTGAAGAGGGACTGGTGGTAGTGATGAAATCTACACCACACTATCATATGCCGATCCTCATAATGGATGACACAAAAAATCAGACTGTAGTGCCGGCAACCGAAATCATTGAAGTGTTTCAACAGAGAAGCTGTTTAAGCTCTAAAACTTGGATAGAAATCCACACCTACAGAATGTATGCAGCGGTAAGCAGAGTTAAAATTAGGCCCGAACACTCAAGCTCCCTCTATTGCAGTATTTATAGAATTGCGAGTCAAATATTCACAAATATGTTCACAAAAGCTGGGTGCCTCACTGACCATTAATTACACTGGAGACTGAGGTTCAATTCTGAACCGAGGTCCTTTGCCATCCCTTGCCCTCTCTCTCTCTCTCTCTCTCTCTCTCTCTATCTCTCTCTCTCTCTCATTGTCCTCTCCTAAATAAAGGCACAAAACCCCAAAACATATATTTAACCTGTATAGGCCTACCTGTAAAGAAGGGCCCCACCTCTTAACAAGTGCCCATTGAACCACTGATCTCATCCATAGAAATAGTGCAAGCACAAGACTAGTGCTTCTGGACATTGCTTGTTCACAGGGATGGCCATCTTGTTCCACTGTGCCAGCAGGCTATCACAATCCTAACAGAAGCCAATTTAACTACTCACAAAAACCATAGAAGTAAATTTCATGGTGGTGGTACCACTAACACGGAGACCAGAGCCTATATGGACACGGGGACGATTTCTTGTCCCCTGTACTGCGGATTCATTTCTGCAACAATTATACTGCCCTACAAAGCAAATAGGCAGTTACTGTAAAATGACTAAGAGGTGTAAGTAGATGTATACGGACATGTGGCTGTTTTGTTACTTTATATTACCAAATTATTTGCATAGTCATTTTATTTAATTTTATATTTTGATATATACACTGTATGTTAAGTCATAATGACTCAATAACAGTGCAGTTACTACCTTTTTGCTTCGCAGGGCAGTAAAGTAATACCACAGTAAGTGAAGAACAGTCTCTCTGGAGACTGGTAGTGGTGGTCGCAAAAAACTAGTGCCCATGTGGGCATGACATGTTCCCAGGAGCAGCCATCTTACAGCTTTACTACACTGCACTGCGGAGACCATCATCACTACACTCTCTCTCTCTCTCTCTCTCTCTCTCTCTCTCTCTCTCTCTCTCTCTCTGCCACCTGCTCGCTGGGCTCTCTCCTCCTCCGTGCTCTCAGGGGGCCGTGAGGAGTAAACATTTACTCAGCTCCAGGGTGAGCAGGGCTATACGGCTGCATTACTGTCAAAGACTGGCAGCTGGGCCCTCTCACTGTACTGTCCTGTCCTGTCCTGTGCCATGCATCCAGGCACTTCGCCATTACGCTGTAGGTACTGTACACACTGATGCTGCATGTGGCTGACATCTCTGCTCTTGGCTCTATGCAAACAGACACATAACAGACATGCACACACACACATGAGTAGATTGCGGACTAACACATGCACGCACACATAGATGGTATGGATTTGTGAGATGGAGTGTTTTTTTTAATATAAATCATACTTAGTTTGTTTTGTAGTCCAGCTGAACCATAATTTAACAGATATATATTAGTATCATTAAACATTTTCTCTGTTTTCCTTCCATTTCTCCATTTACATTTTTTTTCTTTACAAGCACGTCACACACACAAACATGGTACAGTGTGTTGTGTTCCCCTTAGATACAGCAATATTGTTGTGTGTTTTCCAAAGGCCCTTCAAAAGAGGAGCACGGTGATCAGTCATTCACACAGGCGCCATCCTCCCCTCCGCCCCAATGCGTCTCATTCTTCATTATTAATAACTCTGTGTGTGTGTGTGTGTGTGTGTGTGTGTGTGTCCTGGGGCTTTTTTCCTGCTCTTCTTCTATCGGAGGGATTGACTGGATTAGGGTGAGGGATTCCTCACTGACAGTACACGTCTTCAAGCATCTGGGTCCCGAGTGAGCAGGCATGGCTGGCATTAATTAAAGACAGTCCCTGAAATACACACACACACACACACGCACACGCACACACACACGCGCGCACGTACACATGCACACATGCATGTTTGCTCACACACACACGCACACATGCACACACACACAAACACACGTGCACACTGCGCACGTACACACGCACAAATGCTCATGCATGTTTGCTCACGCACACGCGCGCACGTACACACACATACACACAGAGAATGAGAGACGAGTTCAGTACATGAAAGAGAGACCTAAAAGTGCTAAAGAGAAAGGGACATAAAAATGCAGCTAGAAAGAGAGAGAAGTAGAGAGAAAAAAAAGACAAGTCAGCATTCAGTGTGACAAAAAGAACACACAGATTGTTTTGCTTATGAAAGATTAATGTTCAACCATATCTTCTCCCTGGCAGGGGCATAGCATGGCCAGATGGCACAAGGCCCGCACACACACACACACACACACACACACACACACACACACACACACACACACACACACACACACACAGGCAGAAAAGACCACACAAGCACACAGCAGAGACGGGATCATTACGCACACATCAGTATATCAGATCGAGAGATGATGTTTCTCCCACACGCAAACCCACACCCTGTATATGTAAAGGATACGGGTATCTCGATGCACTTGTCAGGTTTTACTGACTTTACAACACACACAGGCAGACACACACATCCCACAAACTGATAAACTCACTTTATTGCCGGGATTATTATTCATTTCACCCCCATGTACTCCACCCTGTCAAACATTCATATGTCATGGGTTGAAATATGAGGTCTTTGATATGCTTAACACCCAGAGCCCTATACATCATCATCACACACACACACACACACACACACACACACACACACACACACACACACACACACACACACACACACACACACACACAGGGAAGCCGACAAGGGGGAAAAAGGGGTCAGTTGTTCCGGGCCCAGGGAAAGGGGGGGCCCATATTGGGTCCTCATTACATTAAATGTATTGGGTGGGTGGCCCTTTCAGAGGACTTTGTCCTGAGCCCAGCCAAAGCTGTCAACGTCCCTGCACACACACACACACACACACACACACACACACACACACACACACACACACACACACACACACACACACACACACACACACACACACACACGAGTAGAAAAGGTGAAAGCGGATAAAACGCCTGACAAGTGAGGTCTGACTTCCTGTAAACACTCTCCCTCCCTCACAGTCATCTGATGGGTGATTGAGTGCAGTGGATTCCTCTAGCTCCAAGGTCATGACATTCACAGGCAGAGCCTCCATTGTTGCTTGCTGCGGAGCCTGCTCGGTACCAGTGCTGGAATCTCACCCTGTACAGACTGATCTCACAAAATGGAGTGTTTTATTTTACTCAAATGCATTTTATGTGTTATTTTGACATGGGTTCCCGCTCCATGTCTCATTCCATGAGTTCTACATGACTTTCCCTGACCATAAAAAAGAATTTCCATGAGCTCTCGTAGAACTAAATGCTAAAAATATTGATAAGAACATCTAGTAGCTCTGTGGTCTAGCAGCTCTGTAGTCTAGTAGATCTGAGATTCGTAATAGCCTGCCTGTCCAATTGCCATTTTCAGTGAACTATCTCGTGCATTTGCAAGGCATGTTTGCCTGAATTAAGAAACTTATTGGATGTTACGGGAAGTTTTTTTTTTTTACAAAACAAAAGCACAATAGTGTTCAAATTCCATGATATTCCCTGACTGCATATGCAAAAATGCTCAAATTCCATGAATTTTCATGACTGGAAAAAACTATTGAATTTTCATGATACTCAGGAATTCCATGACCAGTGACACACCTCATGTGGAATAAGCTGTCCACGCACAGTGAATACAAAGGTCTATTGCCAAATGAAAAAAATGCTAAAAAAAAAAAAAAGCAAACAAAAAGAAGAAAAATGTAGAAGGAAAGGTGAAAACTGTTCAGTAGCATGCAATTTACTGTATATGCAATCTCTTGATGGCGTGCAGCCCTGCTTGGGGGTTTCTGCTTCTGTCTGTTCTATACACACAAACGCAGGACAAAAAAGTTTAGAATCTCATCATTCTCATCCTGGGAAACTAAAGGGAAGCAACAGTGAGTTACCACACACACACACACACACACACACACACACACACACACACACACACACACACACACACACGGCTCACATACTCAACTCAGGGATGTAGAACTAACATCCGCAGCACAAAAACATTTGCTTCACCTCTCCCACTAATGTAAATGGAAGCCAGCTGTAAAATGAGCTGGAGACACATTTGACATGCTCCAGAATACAAACTGGAGCCATTTCCCGGTAATTCCATTAAAACCCCATGTTGAGTTATGTCACGAGAGAGAGAGAGAGAGAGAGAGAGAGAGAGAGAGAGAGAGAGAGAGAGAGAGAGACCAAAACGGTGCATATGGAACAATGCAGCTAGATGCTGTCTGCCTGAACTAAGTTCTACTGAAGGGAAGTCAAAAGGATGTAAAGCCTCATTATGTAAGAGATGTTGCTGCCTTGTGGGTCCCTTTCACTGGGGCCAGCTTGCCATTAACATGCTGTAAATAAACATGCTTGTAGAAATCTACCTCATAAATGTAGCCTACCTCATCCTACAGGTAAACCTTTTTTAAACAAATGACTTTGTTAATATTCAGAAAAAAACACCATTTAATGTTGTTCTAAATAAGAAAACACCCCTATATGCACAGTAAATATGCAGTGTCATTTCAACACTTAGCGAGTCAATTTAACATCTTTTAGACTGCATTTGATTCCAAAGTACTGCCTAAATGTTCTGATTTTTTTACTGTGTGTCTAGTGCTTGGGCAGACTGGATCGTGTATGACATGTCACTCACGAAGCAGTGAGTGAGAAGGGAGGAGTATTGCCATATCACCAGGGAACCATTAAGATCATAATCTGTCATGTTCTCTTTCAAACAAGAACCATTAACCTTCACCTTAACCTGTTCTGACCGGAATGTGAAACCTCTTTGGAAAACAACAATAACCCAAGTTTACACACCTACAAAGTACATAGATATTATATATATAAAATATCTATAAGATATTATATATAAAAAATATCTGCATTACATAGATATATGCAGATATTTTTAAAAACGGATATATTTTGCCCTTTTACACCTTAATCCCGTTTACACACTGCATTCTGATCACAGCATCTGGAGAAAAAAAATCACCATTGTGACAGGTGTGTGGTAGAAATCTGTGGGTTTTAAAAATACCCGTTCAATGGAGCTAGAACTTTGTTTACGTGAAAACAAAAGGCCCAAATTCCAATTCCAATTTCCTTTGTCAAGGTCAGATTGTCTATTTTCAGAATTCTTGCACACCTCCTTTTGCCAGGTCAGGTGCGTGTGGAACCACTGGGTCACCAATGTAGAGACAAAAAAGCTCCCACACACTGTTCACATTTGCAGAGTTTTTACTTGCGAAGTTTCGGTCTAATGATTACGGGAGCTTTTTTGTCTCTATGTTGGTAAGGTCAGATTGTCCCCAGGTTCAGACAGACTCTGCTCCCAGTGTGTGTATAATACGGTCTATTCTGCTACTGGCTTATAGCACCATCACTTAAGACTCTGTAACATGACTCACCAGATGAATGGGTTCCGCCTGAAGCTCACCAAGATGACTGGAAACACACATACAAGGCTCAGGCCGGAGCCAGGTTATACATGTAGATTCTGCATCAGTGTTTTTTTTTGCCCCATCACTTTAGATTGTGAAGTAGCAGAGGGGTGGGAAGCAGAAACGCGTGTACTGTAAACCATGGTGATAAGTGGTATGGGGGTGTTTACTAAACACATCACTTTGCTAAGCCAGCGCCACTTTCCACATCCTCATTCTGTCAGCTGGACTAGGGAATGGAAAAGTAGAGAGGAGAGGAGTTTTTTTTTCTTACTCAATAATGGACTATACGGTACAGTGAGGTTAGCGGCATTATAGACAACTTGCTCCATATATACTGCAAAGCCACAGTGCAGGGAAGGGGGTGGGGGGCACAGAGTGAACGTGAGTGAGGGGTCGAGAGGGTGGAACTGTAAACACAGGAGGGAGAGATGCCCCAGGGGAGCTATATATCGCTCGCACCTGCTCTCTCCCCTCCCCTCTCATTATGGAGCAGGTCAGAGGTGGCTACCTGTGGGTTTTAACCAAAGAGTTACTGCAGGTGGTGCAAGCAATCAACACCAGCGTTTAAAAGGGAAACCAGTGGGTGGGTTTGGGTGTAACAAGATGGCAGATATGGGTTGAAGGCCATGGGTGGATTTCAATATGCGGGCTACCGACCTCCCACTTGCCTCCTCATGGCCTCGTGATGACATTACTGACAACAGAATTGTATTTTGATGTCTCGCAAAAGCTCAATGCTAATGTCATTTTCTCATTTGCAAATGGGATGGTGAATGAAGAATAGTCCCCCAAATATTGTTGTGACTAGGCTGACAGCGGGGAAACTTATGGGATTCTTCACGGAGGTGGGGCATCAGCGAAACGCGAGGCCACAAGCACAGACCGAGGAGGGAGTCTGCATATTGTAAACCACCCCATGAGTGCTGATTTTTTGAGTTCCATTTTGGTATCCTGGTCAAGAGTTAAGTTGTACTTGGGCAACTGGACTTCAGTTCAGTTCCCAATGACTAGTCTTTATACAAACAGATAACATATCATGACCAAACATTAGTGATTGGGTAAAATCAGATTCCAACTTTGAGTTGGACCACCACTAACCAACCACCACTAATTGTTCCTCAATTCCACCATTGTGAAAATTAGTACGAGGGTATGGCGAAACCAGGCTGTCACATTGTAGCCATACATGTTAAATCAGTGTGCCCAGGATTCTTGAAGACTACCTGCCAGAAATTCTCTTTTCTAATTTCTAATGTTCCATTTTCTGAGAGGCAGCTGATTAACTCTGAAAACAATTGACCCAGTGTTAACACTCTCCCATTTTAGTTTTTTTGACTTGCATCTCTGGGTTTCACCACACACACACATTCCACATCATTGTAAAATCATATCACCAGTATGACAATTCGAAATTATCATCAGTTATCAGAACCAGATGTCATCATTGTCATCTTTTTTTAATATCAAGTAAAATACAGAAAAGTCCAAGAGAAAAAAAAAAAAAACAGAAGTGCAATTAGGGTGTCTTTTTAAAATCTCTCTTTTTGTGTCTCTTTTTTGTCTACCCTCCTTTTCTTTCAGTCAGAAGAGGCATGAATGAATGAGTGATGACTCAGAGAGAAAGAGAAAGAGAGAGGGATGGGCTGGGGAGGGGAGGGGTGAACACCTTGGACTTGACAACTCAGGCAATCAACTCCAGTTTCATTCAAAGTCTAAACCACAGAGAGGATGTTGGTCAAGGCATATCTCTTTTTCTTTTACGTTTCTTTTGCGTATTTCTTTCAGTTCTTGCCATCATGCGAAGTGGAACTGCCCTTCCCAGCATCCTCTATGTTTCCTAGAATTCAGCTGGACAGGAAGTGGGGCGTGAAGCACTGATAGCGCGGCGTGATCTGTACATTCAAGGAAACAGCGGAGTGACGGAGTACATTGGTGTGTGTGTGTGTGTGTGTGTGTGTGTGTGTGTGTGTGTGTGTGTGTGTGTGTGTGTGTGTGTGTGTGGGAGCAATCAATGAAATGTCAAAGAGTCATGTCAAGGCCAGCTACACTGCAAAAGGCAAGGTCTTGGGCATGGACTGGCCCAGGGACAAGGGGTGTGTGGTTGGAGTGTGTGTGTGTGTGTGTGTGTGTGTGTGTGTGTGTGTGTGTGTGTGTGTGTGTGTGTGTGTGTGTGTGTGTGTGTGTGTGTGTGTGTGTGTGTGTGTGTGTGTGTGTGTGTGTGTTTGTATGAGAGTATGAGTGTGTGTGTGTCATGGGAAGTCTTACTGGAATGTGACAGAGAACCTAAGACACTTTCAACAGTCTGACAAGGACCAAGGCAAGGTCACGCGTGTGTGTGTGTGTGTGTGTGTGTGTGTGTACTTTCATGTACACATGTGTGTGTGTGTCTGAGTCCATCAGTGTGTGTGTGTGTGTGTGTGTGTGTCCATGTGTATGTGTGTGTGTGTGTGTGCACTAAGAGGCAGCAGTACTACGGGACTGCAGTATGGCTCTGTTGGTTTGCGAGTCCTGTTCATAAGGGAAGACATTAGGGCACCATCCTTGACCCATCACATCTCTTGACTTTGTCCTCCTCCTCGTCCTCCTCCTCCTACCTCCACCTTTTCCTCTATCCTTCCCTTCCACCTCCACCTCTTCCTCCACCGTGTTTTTATCCTCCTTTCCTTGGCCTCCTCTTCTTTCCCCTCCCTGGCACATCCACCCCTTCCCTCTTTTCTTCCTCCTTCCCTCCACCTTCACTCTGTGGCCCCTTGCTTCCCTCACTTGCTGGGGGCCATGAGTCTGCTGAGGCAGGCCTGTGGGTAGGTCTGAGCCAGAGGAGTCTGAGGGCTCTGAGAAGTCTGTGTCTGTGTGGCCCCCCCTGTCGAGCCTGCGTGGCCCCGGGCCTCCAGCACGCAGTCCCGCACCAGCTCCACGAACATGGAGGGCCAGAGCTTGTGCAGCGCCTCGCGCTTCACGCTGGTGTCCGCCGTGCGCCGCACCACCCCCTCCACGAACGACTGGGCCAGGGACTCCGCCACGCCCTCCTGAGGACGCACGGGGAACAGACACAGAAACAGAAAGATAGATGTATGATTACAAACACAAGACGCTCTTACACATGTACACATATGAACAGAAATGCATTAAACACACACACACACCTGCAGATAAACAGAAATGGAAAAATGTAAAAAAATGAAAAATTGTACTGAAATGATAATGGGTGTGAGAAATAGTATGTTCTGAGAGGTACATACAGTATATATAGTGTGTGTGTTCTTGTGTGTTTGTGTAGAGTAGAAGGCTAGCATATGACTTAGCCAAAAGGAAAGTGTATATACAGTAATATAGATATGAACACATAGATGTGAATGTGTGTGTTTGAGATGGAAGAGATGGATATGTGTGTATCTGAGTACCTCTGGTCCATCGCTGTTGGTGTCTCTGTTGGGATAGTTGAAGAGCGCCCGGCTAAGCCCCTCCCCCAACAACCGTCCATTCTCCTTTAGTTCCTCCCCTAGTCGCCGCCCACGACCCTCCAAGAGGAACTGCAGCTGACGCTTCCTAAAGACGCACGCAACCACACACACACACACACACACACACACACACACACACACACACACACACACACACACACACACACACACACACACACACACACACACACACACACATATAAACACACACACACACACACACACACACACACACCAACATGTATAAGTGCACACCACAAGCATATACAGCACAGTACACACATATTTGGTTACATTGATGCCACATGCCACATACGGGTAAAGCACATACAGTAAAGCACACTACATTTACCACCCATCCACACGCACGCACACACACGCACACGCACACACAAAAGAAGAGGATACTGTAGGTATATAGGTCAGGTGTAGCGAGGGGCTAAGACAATAATAATGAGGGGGGATGGATTACGTGAGGTGGACTTCTTTAAAGGTGGCCTCACAGCGAGGCAGCACACACACAAGATCATGCATTTAATGTAGAGGGTAACACACAAACACACAAACACACACACACACACACACACACACACACACACACACACACACACACACACACACACACACACACACACACACACACACACACACACACACACACACACACACACACACACATGCCAACCTCACATACACTTATACCCATGCAACGCACACAAACAGTGATATTCCCATAGCTTCGAACACACACGCACACG
Source organism: Engraulis encrasicolus (assembly GCF_034702125.1). Lineage (NCBI taxonomy): Eukaryota > Metazoa > Chordata > Actinopteri > Clupeiformes > Engraulidae > Engraulis > Engraulis encrasicolus. Next base: position 47,424,875 of record NC_085878.1, read on the forward strand.
CACACGCACACGCACACGCACACGCACACGCACACGCACACGCACACGCACACACACACACACACACTATGAGACTTTTTTTCGTACTAGGTAAATAGGGCAAGATAGGTAGATGTAGGGATAAGAAGGCCATGGAAGGTGTAGAATGCTACTATGCATGTGCTAAAGAACTGGCTAGAGAGAAACCGGGGCCTACATGGCTCAGATCAGATGCCTCCCCAGGTGAAAAAGTGGTTCAATTTAGTACAATAAAAGCACGACTGAAGTGTACTTAGCATGTTAAAAGCGCACTCACACTTTTTGTGCTAAGAAAAAGTATGTTTACAATATGCTTATTTAAAGTGTACTTAAAATTAGATGTAATTAAGTTGCTCTCAAAGAAAGTACACTTTGCCAACCATACGTAAAGTGCACTTGGAAGATGTTTGGCTAAAGTGTATTTAGAGGAATATACTAATAGTGTTCTAATAGTGAACTTACTAAAAGTGTATTTTTTAATAACATATTGCAATTGCACTTTTTTAAGTGCACTATGATTATACTTCACCCAAATGACTTCGAAGTGTGATTTTCTATAGTGCGCTTTAAAGTAAATCACTTTAACATATTGGAAGTATACTTTTTCTAAGTGCACCATGATTGTGCTTCATCCAAATATATTCAAAGTGTGCTTACACAAAGTGCATTTACCCATCATGCACCATCATGCATGTACCATCATGCAATGCACTTCTTGGAGCTCAATTTCTCAAACAGAAAGCCATTGACCTCTAAGGAATATCTTTGGTTTGCATGAAAATATTACTCATTGTTATATTCTGCGTTTATTGTAGGGTTTTTTTTATTTTAAGTGGAACACAAAAAAATGACCATGTTCCCACCGTCATTACGATGGTCATGTATATGTTCTGGTATATATAGGCTCACACTTCCCATTGTGGCAGGTAAGTCAGAAGTAGTTGACCAAATAAAAGATGCTGAATCTAAGTGAGTGTCCAAGTGCAGAACAGTGGTACAAGATGGAGTTGAAGTGATATGTGTATCTGAAATCTCTGTCCAGATGTACAAAGACTATTAATGTCTGTCAGGCTATGCATGCATATCAATAAAGTGACCTCTGGATATGTTCAATGTACAAGCTCTGAGTGACAGCATGTATTGTAGTGTTACATTTAGGCTATGTTATTTCATGTAATTGGGAGTGTACTGTAATTGGGAGTGTATTGTACATAATTACAATTATGCAATTGGGAGTGTACTGTAAACGTACTTCAAACATACCTGTTAATATATTTACAATACTTAATGATGTACTTTTTACAGACTTAAAGTGTTCCAATGTAGTCCAAAGAAGCATGAAGTTAACATACTTTTATTGAACTTCAAGTAACAACAAAATTTCATAGAAGTGTACTCCAACACACTCTGAATGCCATACAAATGCATGAAAAGTGTGTTTGGAGCATACTTTCAAAAGTATGCTCGTAGTGCACTTGAAGTTGTCCAAAAGCGGTGCCAATTTAGCATCCTCAGTGTGCTGCAAGTGTGCTGAAGTACTGCTTTAGTAGTGATCCAGCGCACTAATAGTGCAATGAAGCGCACTTTAAATCGCCGAAAATAGTACACTTTGTACTAAGTACGGTCAAAAAAAGTACACTTTAAGTATATGGGTTTTTCACCTGGGTCCAGGTTTAAGACTGACAGTAGAATTGCCTAATAATGGCAATGGTACCACACACACACACAGACACACACACAGACACACACACAAAGACACACACACACACACACACACAGACACACACACACACACACACACACACACACACACACACACACACACACACACACACACACACACACACACACACACACACACACACAGGAGTCCATATAGGTCACTTGAGTGGGTGCCTAATGAGGGGCCAAGGCGAGGCTCCCGGGAGTATTAAGGTTCAGGATATATTGGAGTCACTGGACCGCTCCCATTCTGGTACTCTAATATGCCACCCGCCAAATACGCGCACACGTGCACGCGTGCGTGCGTGCACACACACACACACAGACACACGCAAACACACACACACACACACACACACACACACACATACGCGTACACACACATACGCACGTACGCACGTACGCACGCTCGCACGCTCGCACACACACGCACACACAGCCCTGATGCATTCAAAACAAGCACACAGACACACGCAAATACACACACACACACCCCCTGGGGAAACCCGAGCCCACGTGTAGTCGTGGAGCATGTGCATTCCTCCGTGAGTGCCCCTAGTGAGCCCCACACAAAGACACCTTTCACAGGGGGGACCTGACCTGACCAGGGAGGCTCCCCTATGCTGCTATGATCTTCCACCAGGCCACTAGACTCCAAACTTGACCCTCCTGTAAAAGTACATCTCCATACTCCTCACAGGCACAATTCACTCTGGCTCCATTGCAATGAAAATCTACAGACTCCAAACTGCCCCTCCTGTAAAAGCATTGTACATCCACGAAGTCAGGCTCAATCGACTCAATTAGAATCTACAGAATCAAACTAAACCCAAAGAGGAGATCCACACCTGCCTCACAGGTTCAACCAAGGCTCCTTGACTACCATCCATCACTACCACTGCAATTCAAGTCTACAGACTCAATACTTTACCCTCCGGTGAAAGTCTGTCCACTCAGTCACACTCAATCCAATCCAACTCCACTGCAATGGTAAAATCTGCAGACTCAAAACTCTTAGTGGTGGGCATGTGAATGTCAAAGGCAAAATGATGAAATGATTATAGCAAAAGCACTGTTCACTGAAAATAAAGCCAACCGAAGTCCACCATTGTCGATTTTTCCATTTTCTCTAGACTCTTATCCATTCAGTCAGACTCAATCCACTCCAACTCCTCTGTAATTAAATTTGATCAGACTCAAAACGACCCTCCTGTAAAAGTATGTCTACCTACTCTTGACTGGTTCAATCCTCCACAGCAGTTTAAATCCGCTGTGAGGATTGGCCATGTATTGTAGTCAGTTAAATTGAAGGCAAGAAAAGCTGTACCTAAAAAGAAGCCTTTGAGGTGTGCGGGCTCTCACAAAACTTTGTCAAGTTAAGTTGAAGGCAACACCTTCTTCTTCTTTTTTTCATACAGTATGATACAGTATGGCTTGACCTGACATGGTATGATGCAAGTAGCACATGAAATAACCTCCCTCCAAAGCCTGTAATCGTGTTTACAAAATCTGCAGCCCTCCTGTTGTGTTAATCCTATCAGGTTAGGGGGTGAGGGTGGCAGCTGGTAATTTCCTCTCCACAGGAAATTATATTTCAGTTGTTTCATGAATCTCTCTCTTGATAGATGTATTCATGGTAGGTAGTGCTTACACTTGCCAAATATTGTATTTAGAGTTCACATGCACAATTGTGTTGACAAAGGGGGAAGGGTTTGGGAGGATGGTGGTAAAATTACATGATAGTTGAGTTCTTTTCAATTTTCCATCAACCACCGGAAAATATTTTCCACAATCACAAAATCCTGCCAACTTTTTATTCAGCCATAGAAGTAGCATTTATTTGGAAATAAGGGCCTCAATCAAGTACAAATGTAGAACTACTTGTTGATGTTGCCAACCTGGCTAAGCTATCTTTGTCCACATAGCGTGCCTCTGAGGGAGGGAATGTTATTTTTCTCCAGTATGTCTTTAAGGCAGGTACTGTAGCAATATGTAATTGGCCCAGGTAAGATCAGGGAGAGGATGTACCAGGAGACAACACTGTCATATCTGTCAACATTAATATTCCCGAGGGCACCACTGTGCAAACATGCCTTAAACACAGAAACATACACACGCGCACGCACACTCACATACACGTGTATGCATGCACGCACACGCACACACGAGCAGGCACACACGCACGCACACATACATACAAACACACACACTCCACTCTACGCCAGACCTGGTGCCAGGGCACACACAGAGAGACAAGGCTTCAGGCACAGATACCTGTTTGGACCAAACAGGCACAGATTGTGTGTGTGTGTGTGTGTGTGTGTGTGTGTGTGTGTGTGTGTGTGTGTGTGTGTGTGTGTGTGTGTGTGTGTGTGTGTGTGTGTGTGTGTGTGTGTGTGTGTGTCGTCTTCCGTTTTCCACAGAAGTGGAGGCATTAACACTTGACATTAGCCAGAACGCACACACACGCACGAACGAACGCACGCAAGCACGCACAACACAACACAACACAACACAACACAACACAACACAACACAACACAACACAACACAACACAACACAACACAACACAACACAACACAACACAACACAACACAACACACTTCCAAATCCAGATCAAAATACCAAAGCCTGCAGTCTGTTACAGTAATTATTAGCTAACCTCTGACTAACCCTGGCAATTACACCTGATACACGTCCCCCAATGCATCCTGGGAGGAGGAAGAGGAGGAGGAGGAGGAGGATGATTATTACTATATGCCTCCAGACACGCTCCTGATAATCATATAGTGAACTGACGTCCCTCCTTGCAGTAACCCTGCTGGCACTGATCCATAGTCACCCACCCGGGGACGAATTAGGTGAACAAGCGTCAGAACAATGACAACGATGCTGCCGCAGCTGTGTGTGTGTGTGTGTGTGTGTGTGTGTGCCTGTGTGCGAAACACAACCATACTGTACACAAAGATGTGGGCGTACACACACACACACGCACGCACACACGCGCACGCACACACACACACACACACACACACACACACATGCACGCACGCACTACATGAGTGCCCACAGCTGGCAGTGAGAGTGCTCTGGAATGCCTCGCTGGCAGGAAGCGAAGCCCTCTTTGACAAGTGTTGAAGCCCCATCTCTCCTCAACTCTCTCCTCTTTTCACATCGCCACCCTCTTCCTCCACTCTTTCAATACCATCTCCACTCATCTCGTCTCCTCTATTAATTCCCCTATTCCTGTACTCCTCTACATCACTACACCGTTCCACTCTCCTAGCATCTCTTCACCTCTGCTCTGCTCCCTTCCTCTCTTCATTCCTGTCTCCCAATCTTCTCTCCTCCACTCTATTCTGCATCCTTCCCC
>NC_085878.1:47437487-47442487 GCF_034702125.1 Engraulis encrasicolus
TCATCAGTAGATCAATTTTACATTACTGAAAAAAAAATACCGAGGACATGACCTCTGTGTCCTCAATGGCAGTTACGACCATGGTGGAGGACAGAAGAGGAGAAGGAAAACATCAGTGGGCAAGCGTACATAATAAAGTCAGATCTAGAATGACTGCGAAACAATTCTTGCTATACACCACCACAGTACATTTGAATGGAAAGAAACAATGCATGCTTTAAAATGCTGTGGAGCACAGAAAGAAGAAGAGAGAGAGAGGTCAAAGGGCAAGCATCCAAACGCACAGACATGATATAAATTCATGCTGCCTTAACCCATTGATGCCGAATGCTGCTCAGCACAACACTGACCCTAGCACCAGGAGCTTCATGACGCAGCGTTAGGCTAAGGAAATTTGAGATTTTTTTCTAATAAGAATGTTGGTATGTTAGAGTGGAATGAACATGTCCTAATGCAATATGACATACACTAGCGTTTAAATACAATTAATTTCATGTTTTATGTGCATTAGAGCCTAAGTGTTTTTTTGACAGCACCTCATCCAAAAAACAGCTTAGACATTTTTTGCAGGTGGTTTAGGCCTTAATGGGTTAAAAAACATGCCCAGTAACTCCCTGCGTTACTCACGGCGAGGTTGGGGAACTTGACGCGTATGCGCGGCAGCGTGGGCACGATGGCGTCGAAGCTGACGTAGCGGAAGGCGATGGTGGTGACGGCTCCGGCCGTCTGGACCCCCCAGCCCCTCTCCAGGGCCTCCAGCGCGCCGCTACCAAACAGACGCAGCGTCTCCCCGTCCAGCTCCGCCAGGTGGCTCTCCGACAGGGACAGGCTCTGCACTGTGCTGCCGCCGCCGCCACCTTCCTGTAACCTGGATGGAGATTACAGTTCTTCGTACCTCCTTGAATCTCATCTAATCTAACGTAATCCAAGATCTTAAACACAAAGTCATAGAGGAACATAGAACACACCCACTGATGAACTGCTGCTCTCAGGGGAAATGTGTGTTAAAGAAGGTTCATGATCAAACCACAGTGAGAAAAGCTGTTCCAAGCCCATGTTGCAGTTTGAAGACCATGATAGTGTAGATAATAGTGAAATGAATGTGTAGAAAAAAGTGAAGTGATATACAGTAAATGTACAATATAAATTGTTTTGAAGTAAGCGGTGTCCCTAAACGCCACCCTACCTTACTTAACCATACTTACACACAAACACATCCTCTCACAGAGTACCCTTTGCATGCAGTGACCTTGGGCGGATGGAAGAATCACATTCACAAAGAGAGACCTCCGAAATGACCACCCACATTCAGTAACCTGAGATATGCAGGCAAGGGCAAGTACGCACACACACGCACGCACACAAGCACACAAGCACGCAAGCACGCAAGCACACAAGCACTCAAACCCTCAACCTCAAAGAAGGATTATTTTGAATTTGTGATATGTATATGTGACATACTGAAATGCAAATACTGTATGGCTAAAACATACACTCGAGCAAACTTAAACAAACTCAGAGAGAGAGAGAGAGAAAGAGAGAGAGAGAGAGAGAGAGAGAGAGAGAGAGAGAGAGAGAAAGAGAGAGAGAGAGAGAGAAGAGGTCAGATGGTTCACAGACTCCCTCTGTAAGGCAGCAATGACTGGCTCAAGCCAAGTCCAGTCATCCATTGGAGGCAGAGTGAGGCATCCTTTGAGGCATGGATAGGGGATGGATGGGGGTGCTGTGCTGTTCTGGTCAGCCCGCCCTTGTGGACAAAATGCCAAAGGGACAATGTGATCTGAGAGTTCAGCAAAGACAGGCACAGGAGGATCAGTTGCAAACTTTTTAAATGGCTCTAGACACACACACACACACACGCACACGCACACGCACACGCACAAAATTACAGCCTGTGATTTCAGGGTCTGGTGGAGATGGTGAAGGGGGCAAAATGAAGAATCGAACAGAAAGACAGACAGACAGATAGATCAAGACACACACAGACACACAGACACACAGACACACAGACACAGAGACACACACACACACACACACACACACACACACACACACACACACACACACACACACACACACACACACACACACACACACACACACACACACACACACACACACACACACACACACACACACCTCTACAGACTACTCAGCCCCCTTCTGCCATCCTTTGTTGATTGCTCGTCACCCGTTACGAAGTCGTGAGAGCTGAGCATCAGGATGGGTCTCAGCAAGAGTCTCTGTGTGAGAGCCTCGCAACACATGCACGCATGCACGCACGCACGCACGCACGCACGCACGCACGCACGCACACACACACACACACGCACGCACTCATACAGTACACACACACATACTTCACACTCATACACTACTGATAACTTACTGTACCATGCAATTGAAGGCAAATGCAAATGCTCTGTAGCCTCTTAATGCAGATGGGGTCGCCGGCGGGCCTATTCACTATTTACTGAAAATAGTCAACTACATCATGACAACATTGCTGACAGTACCTAGATCCTTAAGTTACAGATTAAGACATAACCATTAAAATGTTGTGACAGTAAGGTTATGACATAGGCTCTGAGCTAAGGGGTTAAGACACACACAGTACTCAGTGTGTGCGTTTGGTTGTCACATTCCTTGGGATCAGGTGCTCCAAAGGCTATTGCCAGTAGCGCCCTCTCTGCTGCCAAGCCAATCAACCTGCTCACATTTCACACGCCCAGAACCCAATACCACCAATACCACCCCCAACTACCACCACCATCCCACGCTTAGAACCCACCACCACACATCACAGCACTACCACCACCATCATAGCAGCACCGCTCCCCCCTACCGCAACACATCACCAGCAGCACCACCACACACCACCAGCACCACACACCACAACCCCACTATACGTCCAGAACCCAATACCATCACCAGGATGGTGCACGACCCCAGTATTCACCAAACAGCAGAACCACGACCCTGCTACATGACTCTACACACACAGCAGAGAACATAGGAGGAGAGGACAAACTGAACCCAGTACCGTTACCAAGGCCACCACCACCATCACAGATGCAGCAGTGGCATGACCTTATACACTCCACAAAGCCACACAAAGCAGAGAGTGCAGGAGAATCGGATGACCATGGAAGGGAGAGAAAATAAAGGGAAAAAGAAAAGGGGTCGGATAGGTGGAGGAGAGAAAGGCAGGTTGGGCAAGATGGAGAGATGTAGGCATGGAGAATAGGGAGCAACAGCATACTCAAGATGCTGAAAGAATTGTGGAAGAGGCTGTGTGCCTCCTTGTGTGATTGTTTGTGTGTGTGTGAGAGAGAGAGAGAGAGAGAGAGAGAGAGAGAGAAAGAGAGATAGAGAGACAGAGAGAGAGAGAGAGAGAGAGAGAGAGAGAGAGAGAGAGAGAGAGAGAGAGAGAGAAAGAGAGAGCGAGCGCAAGATCTGCCTGTCAGATGGGTGTCCTGATTGTCAGCTTAAACCTGAGGGCGCCGCAAAGCAGTAAACCCACAATGAACAGCTACTAGATAGGCAATATAGTTGTGTGTGCACGTGATGGATGTTCACAGTCACAGTGGAAAGCCACATGCGACAAAACGATAATTTGTTGGCCGCTTCAGCAGCCCGGCGGGGACAGGAGGGCACAAAGAGGAGAGTGAAACCAGAGACAACCCCCCTTTGACAAGGCCGCCATTGTGGCCCACGCCCAATCTGATAGCGGAGCGCAGGCGTCTATGATGCTCAAGACTGGAGAGGGCCCAGCAAACCTCCAGCCCCAGTTGCTGCTTTTGAGAGCACTCTCCTTCTCTGTCTTCTTGTTCGCTCCGCTCTCGATCTCTCTGCATCACATACTATTTCTTCAGCTTCATTGCATCGTATTGAGATGTTTGTGTCACAGATCCACAAGCGCCTTGGTATCACCGTCTTCCCATTAGAAAAGGCTTGCAAATAAAGTCTAATATTTTCTAGTCTCTAACATTGCATAGTCTTTTTTCCCCTATTTCTTCTCTTTATCTTTCCTTATCCATCTCAATGATTTTGTTCTGTCCATGTGTTCATCTCAGTCCTACAGAAGACATGAGGAAGGAAATCGAATGAAGAGAGAGAAAGAGAGAGAGTGAGAGAGAGATAAAGATAGACAGAGAGAGCAAAAGAGAGATAAGGCCACAAAAGGCGTGGAAGTGACAAATTGTGTGAAAGTCTGACAGTTTTGTGTGAACAGACAGTCCTAAAGAGAGGTCGCACTGACCAAGATTACACTGGCAGGGAACGGGAGCAAGCAGGCACGCATGCAGGCATACACGCACGCACGCAGGCACGCACGCAGGCACGCAGGCACGCACGCAGGCATGCACGCAGGCACCACGCACACATGCACAAAGAGGAGCTGAGATGGACTGGCACATAGAGGCAGAGAAAGTGAAGAGATAGCAATGGAATAGATAAAGGCATATAAAGGACGAAGGACCCAGAGTCACAGCATAAATAGGGAGAGAGAGAGAGAGAGAGAGAGAGAGAGAGAGAGAGAGAGAGAGAGAGAGAGAGAGAGAGAGAGAGAGAAAGCATGAATGTGGGAATGAAAGAGACAGAGAAAGAGGGAGCGAGCAAGCGAGAAAGAGAGAGAGAATTTGAATTTAAATTGGAGAGAGAAAGAGAGAGAGAGAGAGAGAGAGAGAGAGAGAGAGAGAGAGAGAGAGAGAGAGAGAGAGAGAGAGATGGAGAGAAGAAGAAGAGGAGTCTGACGGGCAGAGAAGGTCAGGAGAAGCCTGTGACAGACAGCGAGCCAGAGGGAGATGTGGATCTGGCAGGACAACAGAGTCGTGAGAGATTAGGCTGATAGGGGCTCAGAGGAACCATTTTGTGTTTGGGTGCATCTTAATGCAAATCCACATATACGCAGGAGTACGCTTGTGAAAAGAGATTGTGCATGAGTATATGACAGAGAGAGAGACACACAGAGGCAGAGAGAGACACAAACTTAGAGAAAG
>NC_085878.1:47447487-47457487 GCF_034702125.1 Engraulis encrasicolus
CTCCTCTCACTCCCTCCCTCCTCTCACTCCCTCCCTCCTCTCATTCCCTCCCTCCTCTCCCCCTGCCCTCCTCTCACTCCCTCCCTCCTCTCACTCCCTCCCTCCTCTCATTCCCTCCCTCCTCTCCCCCTGCCCTCCTCTTTCCCTCCCTCCCTCCTGCCCTCCTCTCTTCCTGCATCTCCCTCTCTCCCCTCTTCCCCCAGATAGCGTAAGCCAGGGGTTCCCAAACTTAACCATTACAAGCCCCCCCCCCATACTGTATACCAGTAGATTCAAGATCACCAGCCAAGGCCCATTGACATGGGTCATGCCACAGTATTTCATATGTGAGAATGCTGTTCATTGACTTCAGTTCAGCATTCAATACCATAATACCACAACAACTCATCAGAAAACTGGACAAACTAGGTTTCAGCACCTCCCTCTGCAACTGGCTGCTGGACTTCCTGATGCAGAGACCACAAGCAGTACGGGTAGGGAATAACACCTCAAGCACCCTGACCCTGAGCACGGGGGCTCCGCAAGGTTGTGTTCTCAGCCCCCTGCTGTTCACGCTGCTGACACATGACTGCACAACGACCCACAGCACTAACCATCTAGTGAAGTTTGCGGATGATACAACACTGGTGGGCCTCATCACTAAGGGCGATGAGACCCACTACAGAGAAGAAGTAGACCTGCTGGCCAGATGGTGCAAAGACAACAACCTCCTGCTGAATGTCAACAAGACCAAGGAGATTGTTGTCAACTTTCAGAGGGTCCAAAAACAACTGCCACCACTGACCATCGACGGTGATGCTGTGGAGAGAGTGAGCAGCACCAAGTTCCTTGGAGTGCACATCAGCGACGACCTCTCTTGGACCACCAACACTACATCACTGGCGAAGAAGGCCCATCAGCGTCTCTACTTCTTGCGCAAACTAAAGAACGCAAGTGCTACACCCTCCATCATGACAACATTCTACAGAGGAACCATAGAGAGCGTCGTGTCCAGCTGCATCACAGTGTGGGGAGGAAGCTGCACGGAGAAACAGGAAGACACTCCAGCGTGTTGTGAACACAGCGAAGAAGATCATTGGAGTACCACTCCCCTCCCTGCAGGACATTTACACCGCACGCCTCACCCGAAAAGCACTGATGATCATCAAAGACACAAGCCACCCTGCACACAAACTGTTCAGCCTCCTGCCCTCTGGAAAGAGGTACAGGCGCCTCCGTTCCCGTACCACCAGGCTTGCAAGCAGCACGATGCATCAAGCAATCAAGATACTGAACACTCAACCCACTCTCCCTTCACTGTAAGCCTCTAGCCAGCCAGGCCACTGACAACGCTCCCCCCCTCATCCCCACCACCATATCTGCGACTGAACATTCCACCTGCACTACTACATCTGTGACTGAACTTTCAACCTGCACTAACTCAAAACATACACATGCACACACACACACACACACACACACACACACACACACACACACACACACACACACACACACACACACACACACACACACACACACACACACACACACACACACACACACACAAGCACACTGCACTTTCTGCACTAAACCCAAACATACACACACTGACACACAACTCATACTCACACACATACACACACACACACACACACACACACACACAGGTACACACACACAGACGCACACCGCACTTTCTACCTGCACTAAACACACACACACACACACACACACACACACACACACACACACACACACACACACACACACACACACACACACACACACACACACACACACACGCAAACAAAACACATACAAACACACACACACACACACATACTGCTGCTGGTGTATTTAATAAAAACCTTTTTTAATTATTTATTTCTTCAAATGCTACTATTACTATGTCAGAACGCTATAAAGGACTTTTAGAAAAAGCACAACAAAATACCTCCTCTTAATGTATGTTCTCTACAAGTCTTCTGTTGTCCAGTCTTGCACTTTAAATGTCTGTATGAGCAATGTCTACGTCCATACTGTCTATGTCCATGTATGAGTACTGTCTATGTCTATACTGTCTATGTCCTTACCTAGATTAGTCTATGTCTGCATGGGAGAGCAAGAAACGCAATTTCAAATGCTTTGTATGACCAGTGCATGTAAAGAAATTGACAATAAACTTGACTTGAACTTGAACTTGAACTTGAGTATTTCTTTCTGTGCACCCCCTTTCATAAGTCGATAAGTGCACCTCTAAATCCATGCCACTACAACAGGAAATGTAATAAATATAGCTGTGTTCACTATTGCGTGAATTGAGGCCATTTTGTTTTGCAATACTTTTGCTTCCAACCTGCCGCAGCCCCCCCAGCACTCCCTTGCGCCACCCCAGGGGTCCTCCGGCCCCCCCTGGTTTAGGCTACTACTCCATCCTCTACCTCCACTCCTCTTCTTCTTCTTCTCCTCTCCTCTTCCACAGGCATGCCGCTAACACACTCTCTCCACAGATAGGTCACTATAACAAATGATCTTTGGGCTGCAAGGGGCACCAGACAAAGGCAGATAACTGTGGCCCCCGATAAACACTTCCTGCTGTGGGCTGTGATCTCTCTCTCTTTCTCTCTCTCTCTCTCGGAGGCTCAGGGGCCTGGCTTTCATAAACGAGCACTAAATCTCACAGGGTTGTGCTCAGAAAAGACAAGACAGTATTTATATCTTTCCAGTGTGTGTGTGTGTGTGTGTGTGTGTGTGTGTGTGTGTGTGTGTGTGTGTGTGTGTGTGTGTGTGTGTGTGTGTGTGTGTGTGTGTGTGTGTGTGTGTGTGTGTGTGTGTGTGTGGTTTGTGCGTGTAGCTGGCATGTAAGCGATGGTGTGGTGTGGGGTGGTGGATACTGATGGTCAGTAGTCTCAAGTAGTAGTCTCTCTCTCCCTCTCTCTCTCCATCTTTTCCTGTTCAGAGATCAGCACGAAGGGTAAAGTAGTTTCAGGTGCTCTCAGAGAAATCCTGGCGGTAAAGTTTGCTTCAGAGGGATATTGGCTTGCAGTGGAGGGAAGGGGTTGCGTGTGTGAAATCAAAGGTGTTGGGCCCAGTGGAAGCCATCAGCAGCACGGCACTTACTGAGTAGGAGTCTACAGTACTGCTGCTAGTTCCCACACACACACACATGCACACACACTCCCTATTTCTGTCAAACACACACACACACACACACACACACACACACACACACGGCGGTTCCCATGGCCTTAAAAGGCAGTGCCATGCTGGGTGACGGAGGAGGAAGTTGTACTAATGAGACGAGTCTGGCAGTGTGAGACCTGCTACTGTGAGGACCTGACTTTCTCCTTTGCACACATGCAAGCTCGCACGCATGCACAACCGCGCGCACACACACGTGCATACACACACATGCGCGCATACACACACACACACACAAACACCCTGTACATACACGCACGCACACACACACACATGCACGCACACACACATGCACGCACACACACTCACACTCACACTTACACAACCTCATTTGTGCTTTTCGTTCTCTCATACCTTTCTTCATCTCCCCCTCCGACTCTCCTAATGCACCCCCATCTATCTTCTTTTCAGGGTTCTTTCTCCAACTGTCGGCTTTCCTTTGCTGTACTTTCCCCAAAGTTCAGTCTGTTTTGTCCCAGTTTTGTCCCAGGAGGCATTGCTACTTCGCTCCTGTTTGAGGCCAATCACATACTGCATAGTAGGGTTTAATATTTTTCCCGAAAATGGCATGAATCAAATCCCGGGATAGGACGACCCATTTCCCGGGAATCCCGGGTTTTTTTTTTTTTTTTCCTCCTCCCATTTTTTGATCTACGGTAGTCATGTAGGGGCTATAATTCAACTGTTCCTCCCAAACTGGCATTTGTATCAAGTTGTTAGTGTTTGTATCATTATTGGGAGAAAATAATTAAGATTAAGCTCTACTATCCACCAACACAATCATAATAATGAAGTGTAAGATGATAGCTTGTGCGCAGCATGCAGCGCTTATCAATGACGGGTGGATTGTTGGTGACGGTGACACCAAGTCGCCTGCCCGTCCCCCAATTCCGCCCGCCTACTTATAGCCTATATAGGCCTACTAGTTAATTATGTGTCCACTGTTTAAGTCAGGAATGGATATCGACATGATACGGAGTTTGTATGCTTAATATTTGAAACGGTGATGACATTTAAAACCGAGTCAAACGGCCATAAACAGCATTGCAATGAAGGGTGTCGTAACGGCAGATGGAACTTTAATTTCACGGCGACATTCTGGCTATAAACTCGCCCTGGCCGCTTCCCTGTTTCACTTAAGGACCAAAAGTAGCCTATTCAACCGTTTCCACAGTTCCTGCATCGGTAAAGCCAGGACTACACGTGTGAACCAAATCAACACAACAGCATGAAGGAATAATAAACGGAAATACAGACGTGACCTGAAATCAAGCGAGCGGAATTGGAGCCTTTCGCCAGAGGGACTCACTAGTTTGACGCCGTGTCGCCCGAGAGGGCTGTTCTTGCGCCTAAACTAGTGAGTCCCTTCGCCAGAGAAGCTAGATTTTGGACATGCTGGACGTTATCGCCAAATTACGATAGAAAGGACAACCAATGTTAGCTAATATTGCTCATTACCTCATATACACAGTTGCCGCTATCCAAAAATATACGAGAGCATAATTAAATAGTATTTGAAAGAGTGATATTATCACGTTTTCAGTGAAGTGATCAGTGAAGTGGGCGGAATTTGGCGACCTTACTATTATAATTCACTCACACAAAGTGCATTTCGCACTGTCATTGTCCAATTTCAGAAAATGCCTCCAGGCAAAACTGGCAGCAGAACCAGACATTGCTGAAAAGGTCCTGTAGCCTACTGCTGCTGAGCCTGAAGTGTTACCAAAGATTCTCTATTCTAAACCGTCTCTGGTGTTACCGCTGCTAGATTGCACTGTTGCTTACTGTTGCTAGGACAACAAATAGACACGCACTTAATTTTTTTCCCCGGTTTCCCGTCATGGCTTTCCCGGGAAACGGGAAATTGTTTTGATCAGATTTCCCGGGAATCCCGGGTCCCGGGATTAAACCCTACTGCATAGTACATTATATCTCCCTCTCTTGGCACCTACGGTACAGTACAGACACACAAAGCTTAGGACCGGCATCAAAGTTGGATGCAGTGACAATAGCTGAGTCATCTGGAGGCAGGTGTATGCGCAAGGCTGTTGACCTGCGTTTGAATCCGATCTTTTCCACCAAGCTGTGTTGCTACAATATCAAGAACAAGCGGTAGAACTGCTAAGTATTGAATAAAGAGAACACCTGTAAATTCTTGTGAGGATTTTGAGCGACAACCCTGTCGCTCAGCACCACTGCTTGACATCAACATGACTAATCCTAATCATTTCCTTGGGTGATGGCGATAAGCTGCGAGTGGGTGATTAAAATTTTCCTGGTAATATAAGAAAAAAACTATCCAAGCAACATCTGCCAGTGATGTTGCCTGGCAACACTGCTCAGTAACCTTCCCCGTGTATTGCTATGGTAATGTTAGCTTGTTGTCCTAATCTGACTGCTACTGATTGATTGATTGGTTGGTTTTACTTATCAGTTATCTTCACTGAATCTAAAGTATTTTATGGGGGACAGATAAGGGAACCAGAGTAACACCTCCTTTGCTCAAATAATGATCTGAGATGCTACCTCAACACTGCTGTTGTGTTGTGCGTGCTACTGGGAGAGCCGCTGATATTACTGCTAGACTCCTGCCAGCCTGCCTCGGGCTCCATCTGCCAAACAGCAAACAGCCCATGCAGTAGCTGTCTACTCTAGCTCTCTACCTCTGGACCTGCTGCCACTCCATCCACACACTCCCCATTCCCATATGTGCTATCCACACTAGAGCTGTCAAACATCTGTTTCAAAGGTAAAAATCCTACCACAGTTACCCTCCACTTTACTAATACATACGTAAAACACGGGGAAGAATTTACCTTTGAGAATTATTTACCGGTTTATAAAATATATTGCTAAGTATGATTTACTCCTGAAAGTGGCCCCTTTTGGTGTTTTCTCATACATTATACGAACAAAACATTATTGAAGCATAAAAAGAAAGTAATTGTATCATATACATTATCTGTAAATGACATGTACAATTTTTACTTTATTCATACTAGTTTCAACTAATAATTCTGTATGAGAAAAGGGGCCACTCTCAGGACTAAATTTACCAAAAAAATATGCCACTATCTTTTTTCACTGTCATATCATTTTTTCAAAGAATTCATAAAAAACTTGTAAAACTTGTGTATGATTTTACAATATCCTCTCCATATAGGAAACACAGCTAGGCCAGTTGCTCAGTGCTCATTGTTATCAGCTGATTCAAAGCCGGTCGGATCAAATTTGTGACAGGGTTTTCACTTCTTACACACACACATGTATGCACACAAATATGCACGCACGCACGCACGCACGCACGCACGCACGCACGCACGCACGCACGCACGCACGCACGCACGCACGCACGCACACACACACACACACACACACACACACACACACACACACACACACACACACACACACACACTTCCGATCAGTGTCTTTGTAAATTGTTATATTCTTTCCTCTCTCTCTGATTTGGAATTTGCACTCAACATCTCGTTCATCCAGTCTTTCTTTATGGTTCTGTCCATTACGTTTCACTCTTTCTCTTATTACCTGTCTGCCTGCCTGCCAGTCTGATTCACTTTGTCTGTCTCCTCACTTGTCATTCACGGTTGATCAGCCCTAAGTCCCATTAAGTTGTCTGTGCTCCTGTTTTAAACCCACTTCATCACTGCCTCTAGGATAAAGGGTGCTGCGGCTTCCAGTGAAGTGGGCCAAAGTAAGTCTGGAGTGACTAAGTCCCCACATTCTCACCCTTGGGCGAAAGGAGAGAGTAAAGGGCTTTTTATATCTTCATGGCCCAGTGCTCCAGACTTTCCAGTCTCTTCTCTGCTCCATCTAGCATACCTGTGCTGGCCGAGTGGAATGGGGTAAAACATCCAAGCGTCTGAAAACTTCACACCTGTAACAGTGCTTTTATGTCTATCTCTCTGTCTGTCTGTGGCTACCTGTTTCTCTAGTGCTCTGTTTCTGTCTGTCTGTCTGTCTCTCTCTCACACACACACACACTCAAACACACTCAAACACAAACATAAACACAAACACACACGGGTGCGCGCACACGCACACGCACACACAACGTAAGTATACACTTCTTTTGTCTCACATCCAACTCGCCATCATAATACCAACATTCAAAACCCTCAAAATCCTACACTCAGGCAAATGAGCAGAGACAGAGAGACAGACAGACAGACTGCATTATCGTCAAGGCACAGCAGCCCTTCCGTGCCACAGTCTCCAGCTCCGCTCAAAACGGTGATTCATCTTCCATTGTGCGGCTGTTACGAGCTGTCCTCACCACCACCCACGAACCACACACACACATGCATGAATATGAACACACACACACACACACACACACACACACACACACACACACACACACACACACACACACACACACACACACACACACACACACACACACACACACATAACCCCTGTTTATTCTCACAGCCTACTAAATGTGGACTACGCTGCTGCCACACAAGTCAAACAGAAGGCAGGCGTCAGCGGCCCTTTCCTCAGCACCCACTAACACAGCCAGGCTCCAACACAAACACACGCCATCACTCTCTCCTGCTTGGCAAAGACAAAAAGACACACACACTCACACACGCACACGCACACACACACACACAAATGAGGAGGCGGCACAAGAATGAGTGATGTGCATTGTGCTCACATTATGATCGGCCTCATTTCAAATGCTTACAAATGACGCCATCCAGGTTAAACTCAGTTCAAGCACACACAAACGCACAAACTCTCATGTACACGCACGCCCATACACACACACACACAAGTTGTAAGATGTTCTGGAGATTTGCACTGATTACTGTCTCCAAGGTGTGATGGACACTTCTGTGTGAGCTCATCAAACAGCAATGCAGTGTAATATGTGTGTGTGGGTTCAGATGAAAAGAAAACACTGCGGCGGAGGGGAGGAACACAATCATGTGCATCCCTCTTCAATGGACCAATGTAGTCTCTCTCTCTTATCCTCCACCATAGCACTGCAAAGGTTTAATAAAGAAAAGAACATTCAGTCTGAGAAATCTCCCACCCACATACGCACACACAATGGTACAAGAACACAGACAGACACACACACACACATAGCCACAGACACAGACACAGACACAGACACACAGGCAGGGCCGGCTTAAGATGGCCTGGGGCCCCTAGGCTACAGGTTGCTGTGGGCCCCCCAGAAGGCAAAATTTCACTGCAAATTTAGATTGACAGTGTCATAATTACTAGCACTGAATTCATGATCACACGTCTACCAACTGTACTGAACACAACAAATACATTTCTCAATATTGCCTGTTGTCACAATCCTAAAATGATTCCCTTTTGGCCAATCAGGGTCCCCCTGGCAGGTGAGGGCCCCTCGACTGCAGCTGTATCTAGCCTGTGTATTAATCCGGCCCTGCACACAGGTCTGAGGGAAAACTGTGTCAACAGTAACCTGAGGCAGTTGGAGAGAGAGACTGGTGTAAGGGGCCGCACAGGTGGTCAGACTAGCTCAGGATGAGGAGAAGAGCATCATTCTGTCTCATCCTTTCATCGTCTTTTCTCTTGTTCAATGTCTCTGTCTCTCAAGCACAAACGCACACACATTTACCATTTTTCTCTCGAAGTACCTACAGCCTATCATGGTGCAGTATTTCAGTGATCTGAAGGACCGTGACAAAAGTACAGCCTGTCACATCAGCAGCAGTCATCCTCTGGCACAATAAGTCATGCTATAAATAAACACTTCAGAACTTCAACGCATGCTTTGTTTGCCTGAACTATTGTGCTGTTTTTGGACCCATTCAGGTGTCCAAAAATAACTTCCTCGTTATTTATTTTTTATTTTTTTAATCACATTGTATTCTGAGTGAATAGGCATTTCCCTCTTGGTAATGTATTACTTCTAGGCTGTGTCTAGAGAAGGAATGAATGCATTTAGCTTACTTAAAATACTGTCACAGAGGATAAATATACCTAGCACCTAAAATTAGATAACATTTTCCTCCATGTATATTTTCTTTCAGAGGACCCAAAATATGAACAACCCCATGTTATCATCATAACCATGGAAATCTTGTGTTCGGCAAGAAAATTCATTCATTCATGATCAGTGAAATCCATCAAAAAGATGGCACCTTGAGAGGTTCATTGTATATTAAGTCCACGATTAATAGTCAAGAGATGTGCAATCCGTTTGCGCCCTGCACTGGGTTTTTTGATCATCTTCCATCACCACGTGGATTTCAACATGCATTAGTAGTGTACCCTACGCTAGGAAAGATGAAAACAGGGACCTTCTTTTGTCTTTTCTGTCTGTGTTTCACCCTTTTCACTATTTATTCCCATTGGCATTACTTTATTGCATCTCTTTATTATTTCTCTCTCCTGATATTGTCCCTCTGTCCCAATCTGCTGTCTTTCCTCACTCACTCACTCACTCACTCACTCACTCACTCACTCACTCACTCACTCACTCACTCACTCACTCACTCACTCACTCACTCACTCACTCACTCACTCACTCACTCACTCACTCACTCACTCACTCACTCACTCACTCACTCACTCACTCACTCACTCACTCACTCACTCACTCACTCACTCACTCACTCACTCACTCACTCACTCACTCACTCACTCACTCACTCACTCACTCACTCACTCACTCACTCACTCACTCACTCACTCACTCACTCACTCACTCACTCACTCACTCACTCACTCACTCACTCACTCACTCACTCACTCACTCACTCACTCACTCACTCACTCACTCACTCACTCACTCACTCACTCA
>NC_085878.1:47459987-47474987 GCF_034702125.1 Engraulis encrasicolus
AGGCCCATAATTCACAGCCTCTTGGACCTCTGAAGACTCACGGGGCTCTAGCACAACGTCTGTGTCAGCACATGCTCAGAACAGAAGCACACACGCAAAACAGACATGTCTGTGTGTAAAATACACTGTTACGCACACACACAAGCACACGCACACACACACACAAAGCAGACACACAGAGTGTACACACAAACGCAGAAAAACAGGCACAGCCACTCTCTCTCTCACGCACACACACAATCACATGCACTCACAGACAAAAACAACAACAGTTCATCACTGTCAGCCAATGCATAGCAGGCCCAGTAACAGCCTACCACAGCCAATCACAACTCCAGCCAACAGAGGGACATTAACAGAGGAGGTCACTGCAGAGCCAGTCAGGCCTGCTCAATGATAGATGCTTAGGTCATCGCTAACCTACCAACAAACCAAGCGTAGTCAGAGACCACTCAACACTACAACTACCAGTAGTTAATTAATACCAGCTGGAAGTACAAAAAAAGGAAAGTAGCAATAGATAGAATGAGGAACCTGTATGATGTGGATGTGATAATGTTATTTGAGCCTGCTTCTGAACATACAAGATGTTTTAATAAATTGCTTTTCTGACAGTTTTAGCATACTTGCGTGACATTATGAGGGGAGCCAACGGGAGTGCTGTGCCAATAAATGTGTGTGTGTGTGTGTGTGTGTCTTTATGAATGAGTGTAGCTGCATGCCTGAGCATGTGTGTGCTTTGCTGTGTCTGTGGGTGGTACTACTGTACCTTGGGTCTCGCGGGCTGTTGGGACGACTAATGGTGCGTAGCCTGTTCTCAGTGACTGGTGCTGGGCGATCCGGAGCCAATCCTGGGCTCACCCGCCTGACAGACAGACAGACAGATAGTCAGACAGACAACACAGAAAGACAGACGGACAGACAGACAACACAGACAGAGAACACAGACAGACACAGAAAGAAGTTCGTTAACACGTCAGAATGTGGAACTTGGGCCAATCACACATGAACGCAAAAGAGCTGTTGCAAAGTTTTCATGTATCCTTCCTTTGGCAACCAGACATTCATACACACACACAGTGTGGTTTCAAGCTTATTGTCTGGACTATTAACTGACCTGTTTTTTTGCATAATGGACAATGGCAAATGTTAAGTAATTAACATCCACAAGATTCCACAAGAGCATACGAAACGCCTCACCCGAAAAGCACTGATGATCATCAAAGACACAAGCCACCCTGCACACAAACTGTTCAGCCTCCTGCCCTCTGGAAAGAGGTACAGGCGCCTCCGTTCCCGTACCACCAGGCTTACAAGCAGCACGATGCATCAAGCAATCAAGATACTGAACACTCAACCCACTCTCCCTTCACTGTCAGCCTCTAGCCAGCCAGGCCACTGACAACGCTCCCCCCCCTCATCCCCACCACCATATCTGCGACTGAACACTCCACCTGCACTACTACATCTGTGACTGAACTTTCAACCTGCACTAACTCAAAACATACACATGCACACACACACACACACACACACACACACACACACACACACACACACACACACACACACACACACACACACACACACACACACACACACACAAGCACACTGCACTTTCTGCACTAAACCCAAACATACACACACTGACACACAACTCATACTCACACACATACACACACACACACACACACACACACACATACACAGGTACACACACACAGATGCACACCGCACTTTCTACCTGCACTAAACACACACACACACACACACACATGCACACACACACACACACACACACACACACACACACACACACGCACACAAAACACATACAAACACACACACACACATACTGCTGCTGGTGTATTTAAATAAAAACCTTTTTTAATTATTTATTTCTTCAAATGCTACTATTACTATGTCAGAACGCTATAAAGGACTTTTAGGAAAAAGAACAACAAAATACCTCCTCTTAATGTATGTTCTCTACAAGTCTTCTGTTGTCCAGTCTTGCACTTTAAATGTCTGTATGAGCAATGTCTACGTCCATACTGTCTATGTCCATGTATGAGTACTGTCTATGTCTATACTGTCTATGTCCTTACCTAGATTAGTCTATGTCTGCATGGGAGAGCAAGAAACGCAATTTCAAATTCTTTGTATGACCAGTGCATGTAAAGAAATTGACAATAAACTTGACTTGGAAATTAAATCAATAAATAAACAAACAAACAAATACATAAACAAAAAACAAACAAACAAAAAGTGAGATAAAGAGAGAAATGAGGCATGTCTAGATGCCGTTCCGTACTTGGGCTCATCTGGAGAGGGATCCTGAGCGATCCCATTGGTTTGTGCCAAGCTGTGGGTGGGGCTATTCTCCGGGCTGACGTCCTCTTTGGCTCCATTCTGAGTGGGCAGGTCCAAGCAGGACTTAAGGTCCTCCCATTGCTGCGCGGCATTGCGGATGGCCAGCCGACGTTTCTCCTGTATGGACAATCAAGGAAAATGGTACAAGAGCACAGTCAGGCTTCGTTAGCTTGCGCACACCAAAACTGAATGCTAAAGCCAGTACTTGTTACAGTAATAGGGTTATAACACATGTAATTGTTAAATCGTTGCTGTACTAACCGGACTGGCCTGTGACAAAGAAATTACTAGCAACATTTTCATAATGTATCTTTTTGTCGGTACAACACCACCATCTACTGTTACTACGTTAAAAAGGGTTCGTTCAAAGCCTAGGTCAGTCATATATTACCAGTGACCTTGCTGATGGTACCTATCCCGCTTAGGATCCTACTGTACATGATGAGTGTGTCCCTCAACCTGCCTTGCCATCATCCTTCTCCACTGAGTCCTCATGTTGGCGCGTCTCTGAGCCACTTTTTTGCGGGGTAATCACCTTAAAGAAAGGACTCGATTTGAGAAAACTGTACTTTCAAGAAGCCGTTTTAATTAATCTTCTACTGTATATGAAAACACTTAACTTAACACTTTAATTACATAAATACAGGGCTTTGGATTTCCAACAGCATGTGATCAAAAATCTGCAAACTTGATCCGAAATCAACTGAAAGTTAAAAAAGGTATGTGAAAAAGATGTGACCAACTTTGCAATGAAGCTTGCCTCAAACCAATTGCCTCAAACCAGACTGATTCAGGCTTTCCTTGTCCTTTCTCAAGTGTTTGCCTTTGTGCAAGCTATGACTGCCAGTTTCCTCCTGACGTGCAAGGTAGTGTATGGTAGTTACGAAATATCAGGGCTGTAGTACTCGAGTCCGGACTCGGCGCGAGTCCGGTCTCAAGTCCGTTTTTTTATGGACTTGGACTTGTCTCGGACTCGGTATTGTTTGGACTCGGACTTGTCTTGGACTCGGACAATGGCCATGCCAAATTAGGCTTTTGGACTCGCTGGGTCTGTCATTAAGTTTTGTTTAGAACACTGGCCATTATAGATTATAAAGTGGAGCTTGAAATCCAATAGCAAACAAGTTTGTCTTCACATCCATGCCATATAGGTTATCTTCTAAGGTTCACACTATTGACATTCATCCTTTTCATTGTCAAACACTGACCGACATGTGACTCGGACTTGACTTGGACTCGAATCTTTTTGGACTCGGTCTTGTCTCGGACTCGAACCTCTTCGGACTCGGACTCGTCTCGGACTTGACTAGTACTGGTCTTGGACTTGTCTTGGACTCTACAAAAGTGGACTTGACTACAGCCCTGCGAAATATTGTGCGGTATGTACTGTGTGCGTGTGTGCGTGTGTGCGTGTGTGTGGGTGCGTATGCATGTGTGTATGACTGCCTAACCGTGACCTGTAAAGTGGTTTGTTAACCTGTAAAGCTCTTAAAGTGCTCTCGGGGGGTGGGAAAGTGCTATATAATACAGTCCATTTACAGTATCACTCTCCAATGCATGTTCCAGCCTGTCTCCTGAGCCACCTCCATGCAGAAGGAAATCACATAGGAAACTCTATAGGAAGACCATCTCTAAATAGAGAGAATAGAGAAATAGGCTGTAAAAACCTTTAAACAAGAAATCAACCATCTACAGCACTGTAATCTTAAAACGTATGTCAGCATTCAAATGCTTGTTGTTACTGACTTTCAGAGTCGTCTAGAATTCAAGTCCAAAATGTTTCTTGGGTGTTTTGTTTGCAATTTTATAACCACCACAATGGCTAATATTATATGAAGGAGATAGGTTGAGATTAAATACAGTAAGTGGAGGTCAGATATTAGAGTTGTTGAGATAAGAGGGGCTCAATAAAGTAAAGTAACAATCTAACCATTGCTGCACCACAAAAGAGACTTTTGACTAGAATTGCTTTGTGGGAAGAGGTGGCAGGACCAGATGACAAACTTGAGAAAGGCCCAATGAATGGGATCACCATGGGCGTCACTGAGCCTCTTTATGGGGGGCAGGTGTGCTGGTAAAAATCAGCTGGGTCCCAGTTAAAAAGAAGTGTGAAAGTTTCAGTAACAAGCTACTTTATTTGGCAGGTTAATTTAGAGGGTACTTTTGTCAGTGAGGGCTCTTGGCGCTATGACATTTGTAAGACTGGTGTAGAAAACTGTCAGATGTTGTCAGCTCTAAAAGTATTTTCATGCAACAGGCATGGTTTTAATTTAAACTTTTTTTGTTGTTGCTAAAAGCCCTTATATTTCCTCAATTTCACCTCTGATTCATACCCTCAGCTTAGGGTCCACACAAGGTTTTCCTAACCTTATTAATGCAAAGACCTCTACTGGGTGTTCAACCTGTCATGGTTTTCTGTGCAAGGAAACCAAGCCACAGTGACATCACATTCAACCATGGGCAGTATGCAGTTAGTTCACATGGATATGTAGACGAGTTTTGGCTGCAAGGTTCAGTCTTGTCACAATGAAACATCAACAAAACCAGCAACAAAAAAATTAAGTCATTCTCGCCTAACCGCACATGACTGTTGATGAGCCACCAGAGCAAGAGCATTTCTGATGTAGGAAGGATGTGTATGTGAGTATGATAACCAAAGAATGCAGCTTCCCCGTGTGTCACCCGTCCCTGATGCAGGGGGGCTTTCGCAATATCATTATCTCGTATCTATGGTTACAACATGGTATCCAGGGGCACCATCACAGAAACGCAGATGTCATTAGGAGGTGCAGATTATTTCCCCCCGGTGAGGCAAACGGGCCTCCACACGAAACAATCTTCTCATCCGACGTAAACAGAAGTTTATGAATATGTTATTTAGCAGAGGTAATCGTGTCCCCAGAGACGAGCGTATGACTTCACACGTCGATTGTGAAATGGGATTTGCATTCGGGTACCGAGAGCTGAAAAACATTCTAAAGCCTTTTTATCAGCTTTTGCCACACTGGTTTCTCATGTTGAAGATTAAGCTATGCATCCAACAATTAAGATAATTTTGAAAAAAATCAAGACTGTATAACCGTTCTGTTTTATTTCCCCAGAATGTAAATACAGTATGATTGCCTTAAGGTAAGGTGCATTCAGACCAAGGAAAATGTAGCCTTGGAAATTTCATACTGCTTTGCACAATCGTTCCGATCTGAAAGACACTTGTGATATTGTGCGGTGTGAACCATCCTTGATCACAAAACGGACAACTTCTGCACTGCAACTGCCAACATGGATGCTTACATCTTACCACACAAGAGCAATATCAAACTTCGGAGTTAGTGTCAGTTTATTAAAATAATCAGATAAATGGTTTTATGAAGTCTCTGTACATGTCCTTTGCTCTTTAATTTCCTTTGGGGTCAAATCAGGTGCATCTACTCTGGCTGCACAACTCTCTCAGAGCTAGATGAAGGACTAAATGTTCATCCGTACATTAGCTGCTCTCATACATTAAATCAGATTTTGATGAGTAACGGTCAAATACCGGGCATCTGATAGAAGGGCTGTACATATGAAAAACAAATCTTGGTTGTTTGTGCAACTGACTGAGTAGTAACTGCCTAACTGACTGTAAACATGAGTTTGCAACAAACCATGACCTTAACTCACATTTTAACTTACCTCACATCAAGTAAGAACAGCGAGTTCTTACACATCTAGTGGATGAATCCTTCGTTTCGCCCAGATCTGATGACTCCTGATGACCCCTTATGAGTCATTCAGAGAAAGGTCACGAGGCTTTGGGCAAATCTTATTTTTTAGATGAGGTGTTTTCGTGATGTATTTGGTAGATAATGACAACTGCACTGGGTCGGGCTGTTCTGGCCTGGGAATGGGCACTGGAGTGGGGGGATTATAGTGTGGGAGTGAGAGTGCCATGTCATTGCGATTTCTGCCTCCAGATCCTCTCTAGCCCGAGAGTGTCCCCTGCTTCCCTGCAGGGAGTCTAGGCTCATTCCGGATCATTCTACAGCGCCCACTGTGCTCCCCTATTTAGGCCGGATTAGAAGCTCTGGATTACAGAGGTGCAATCAACCCCATGTCTACATGGTCTGTCAGCACCCATGAACCTCTCTTTTAAGTTAATGTGCTTCGTCACCCAGCATACACACGCACAGACGAAGGAATGCATACACATAAACACGCACATACACGTACACTCATGCCCCCCCCCAGAGCTGTACACACACATACACACAAACATAGACACAAATGGATAAAAACAAATGCACACACACACACACACATTCAAATCTCCCCTCGCAGGCAAAAACTGCCCATTTATCAAAACCATACGCTCAAGCAACACACGGAGGACAGCACATAACAATGCATAGGAATGCAGAGCAGTGCACAACGCACGCTGTAGTGTACTGCATCAAGGAGGATGAATCTAGCAGAACATAAGGATTCAGAGTGGGCATGTGGAGTAACAGTTGAATACGACGCTATGGTCGTGCAATCGCTTGCAGTTAGAATACACAGCACAGAATACAGTGCATAATAATGCACAGCAAGGCAGAGCAATGCACAACACACACTGCTGTGTACGGCACGCATCGAGAAAGAGGAAAGATGGTAGAATCTACGGACATCAAGAGAAATTGGTTGATTATGACGCGATGGTCGTGCAGTCGCTTACTTTTAAAGGGGGATTCATACTTGTCGTGACTGGCGCTACCCTCCTTCATACTTCACTCGCGACGATGGCGCGCGCCGTCACGTGACCCAAAATGACGTCACACGCCGTGGCGCGACGTCGTGCACCCCACATTTTTTGTAACTTGTCGTGCGCCACCAGCGACCATGCAGGTAGGCAGACAAAGCAGGAGTTGCGAAGAGAGGCTACAACTACTGTAGGCTACTACAGAATGGATCCTGCATCATTTTGAGGATAATAAAATGTCCTAGAGAGTTATTTTATCTTCTCTCTTAAATGTTGTTCAGTGAAACAATTGTTTACTTTGTTCAGAAGCACGTTGTGTTCGCCGATCTATTTATAAATTCTGCCGCTAGAACAATGCTCTCACATGGTCTTGGAATGATCTGGCAATGTAGGCTACAACAAAAAATATATGTTTCAATGTGGTAAGTCACAAGTCAGACGTTCAGTAGCCCTACAGCAGCCGTGTTTGGCTTTCTATTTTATACATCCATAGAACTCACGCTGCGAGTTGCGAAAGATACTGCCGTTTCTCTCATTAACAGCAGAGGGCACTTCCGACAATGCGAGCGAAAGCCTTTTGAAGTATGAATAGTCTGGCGCAAGTGATGACGTCATTAATGGTTCTCGCGCCAAACGCGCCAAAGTGCGCACGTGAAGTATGCAGAGCCCTTAAGACGTGGTAGTAACATGTTTTCCCACAGATAAAGGCTGTAGTATCAGGTGGCACCACCTTGTGCCAGAAGAAAAATAAAAGACTGACACGAATGACTAATGAGATGGTGGTGGTTGAGATGGACAGGCGTCCTTGCACCGTGGGTTTACCTGTGTGATTTCTGTGTTTGTCTTCGCACACCATTACCACTACTTACACAAGGTGTACGGTTTGTGTTTCAAACACAAAAGCTACATTCCGGTAAAGAGCTGGGGGTAAAGAAGGCAAACTTCCCAAAACAGTGTGTACAAGTTCCCATTCATCTCCCTTACTAATAAAACCCAACACTGGGCCCAGGCTACTCCATGCACTGTACAGTAATGCAAGCCAGATGAATCCTGCTTTATATCTTACTCGCATGCCTAAATAGCAGCAAACATGTGTACAATGGCTTCAGAGTAATTCTCATCAGGGAATGGTGATAAAAATCACAGAGATTAGAGGAGTATGGAGATGGGGGCAAACAGGCTCTCCTCAAGTTCCCTGTAGGGAAGGGCTTAAGAGGGAAGCCTTGGTAGCAGGCAAGGCCATTACAGTGTAATACAGGAACGAGGAAAGGCAAGACGCCATGTTTGTTTATAATCTCTTCCCATCCTATCTAGCTCTTTCCATCTTCAATCGCTGAGTCATTACTTTTGCTCAAATGCTCTGGCTGCTTCTTTCGTCTCATTGCTCTCCTCTGACCCCATCTCATCCCTCTGTCTCTGTCTCTCTCTCTCAGGTGATTTCAGGAGATGACACAGGGAGAAACACTTTTAACCACCTCTCCTAATCTATCAATCCATCTGATGCAAGCGAGACTCGGCTGCCACTTTTTGCTTTGGATTGAGCTGTGTCGTGCCTATTCAAAAAGCAAAAAGTGGCGGCCGAGTTGCGCTGTGTCGAGCTGTAGGCCTACCAGAAAACCGCCAGTGGAAAAGAAGCATTACTGCCTTTAAAAGTCTGTTATGGGGATTGCGATCTTACAGCCTGTGTGTGGCAGTCCCTTGCTCTCCTCTATAATGTCAGACGCATATGTGTTCAATGTTAATAGATAATAACAAAATCTATATCCCATTACATGGCTTTCCAATCACACAGCCAGAGCATGACAATGTGCTCATATGGTTCATTCATGGGTAGGCAAAGTGGTCTCAGAGAACTCACTCGAATAAACAAGAACAGGCTTGGACGTAGTGTGACAAGCGGTTTAAAAAACAAAGTTGACAGGGGGGCCAGGAATCTCCTTGGGAGGCTTCCAAAAAAACACTTTCCTGAAAATTGTATTTCATACAGCACAGCGGGGTGGGTGAGCAAATGCATGAGAGGGCGAGAGCATGAGTGAATGGTCCTTTCCTGAAACTAATTACTCAACCCCTTCACATTATTTACTGTGCTCTTGTATTCCATCCGAGGGGAAAAAGGGTGAAGTACATTAAGTGCCATCCAAAACTATCGCAAGAAGTGGGTAGATGAGAGAGACACCAGGATTTGGGCAGATATCGAGGCTATGATGTCTATATTGTGGGCACGGATGGACGGCGAAGTGAGCTATAATGTCAAGTAGGTGATGTAATACAATGGGAAGTAGACATAGGCACTATGGGCTGTATTCTCCCACCCGTTTAAGTGAAAATAAGCGTGCAACAGCGTCTGCGCTTACTCAAGTCTATCGTCAGCATGAATCCAAATCGAAATTCAATTGTCAATATTTTTGAACTACACAGTTCCAGGTGAGCGTTCTACATTACCTGTGGCCAAAATATGATGTCCTGCCATGTTCTCATATCGGTAAGCTTACGAACAAAAGCAAATAATTACAAAAGTGGACAAGGCACGTCGGACCAAAGAGTCTGCTGTGCAGTCGTCTGGACAATCACCAAATGTGTAGGCATACTCAAAAACAACCTTCACCATTTTTAGTGGTGTAGTGGTGTAAGTTTTTTTTATTGCAACTACTCCACTTTTGTGATTTATTAGAGTGCATAGTGCCTGTAGCCTATTAAATATTCTGGACTTATCCCCGACATACATCGACATACATTGAGGTAGGCTACAGGTACAATACAATGTATTTGTTACTGTGGGAAATGATCAGCATTTTAAATAAATTCTTAATCTCTGGTAGGCTATTGTCTAGGCAACACACCTAACTCCATTTTTAACAAAACTTTCCTGATGTTTATTATTTCAATCAACCTGACAATGCGCTGCCAAAATACTGAACAGCTGTTCCCGTGAATTGGCACATCGCGTTCCCATCTCATTATCTGACCTCCACTACTGGGCTTGTGTTTGTGAAAAGGAGCGGAGGTTAGAATTTGATATGCTTCTGCACGAGAACTTTTGGCACGTGCTTTGAAATTCAAAGTTAAAGTTCAGTTTTTGGATCTCAATGGACGGCCGAGGCTTTCTCATGGTTGATCTGAAAATCCATGCTCCATGGTTTCTTGGTAGCCACAACTGATGAACTTGACGAAGACTTATCCCCCATGTAAAAGGTACGCACGTAAAACCGACTTAAGAGGTGACGGGAGAATTCCGCCCAATAATATGAAGTAAGCGTAGGGGCTAGATGAAACAGGTTAAGGTTCAAGTAGAAATAGGGACGACTATAGCATGAAGTACGTCAATAAGAATAGAAACCATAGCACAGGTACTGAAATATGAAATAGGCAAGCAGGGACGTTGGTGCGTTGGTGCAAGGGGCAAGTTGGTGTGTTTGCTTTTCTTTTTCTTTTTGGCTGTGTGTAGGCCGGCATTAAAATATTTTCTATCATTTCACATTCATATGAGTGAATGAGTGAGTGAGGGGTGAGTGAGTGAGTGAGTGAGTGAGTGAGTAAGTGAGTGAGTGAGTAAGCGAGTGAGTGAGCAAGTGAGCAATACTGTCTATCCGTGAGTGTGTATGTCTGTACGGTTCAACGAGAATGGAGTCAGTGTTTCCTGGCAGGTGTACTGGTTGTCCCCAGGGTGACTGGAGAGCAGGGGAAGGACATCTGTTCCCCTAATGACCCTTCCAGACTAATCTGCAGCCACGCAACCACAGCTGTAGCATGCTAAGCAGAGGGATGCTGCTCTGCACTCTGCTCTGCACTAATGGGGACAGAGCTGCCACTGGAATATTAGGTGGTATTCAAAGATTAACAGACTGACATTTAATGATGAGTGAATGAATGAATGAATGAATGAATGAATGAATGAATGAATGAATGAATGAATGGACAGATAAGAGAAAACAGACAGACAGACAGACAGACAGACAGACAGACAGACAGACAGACCAAACTAGACAGACAGACAGACCAAACTAGAAAGACAGACAGACAGATAGATAGATACTACAGACAGGCAGACAGACAGACAGACAGACAGACAGACAGGCAGACAGACAGACAGCTCAATCTACCTTGTGAATGGCCTGCTTGTGAGTCTCCTTCTTCTTCTCGTCCTCCCTGCGAGCTACGACTCCAGCCATGCGCCTGTCCTCCTCCTGCAGGGGCACAGCAGCAACAGTAAGTGGACTGCTCTCCATCCCGGTTACAAGGTTACACACCCGCTCGCTTTAACACACACGCGCACACACACGACACACACACATGCATACACCCTTACTATCCCCCAATGCCCAGTCTGTCTCGCACTACTACACCCACACTGCACACACTGCACGCACGCAGAATGTTCCTTTGCGTCAGACGGGGAGATTACCAGCCTGACATGTGGCCATGCGTACATGGCTGCACCCAGCTGTTTTGGATGGGGTTTAAAACTACCCAGCATGCACCGCGGCGGCGCCGGAGTAAGGCAAAGCATGGAAGCAAAGCCCTGGGAGGCGTGCCAGAGGCGAGTGAATGCTGCTTGAGAGTCTCGTCTCGGGGAGAGCCATGACAATGGGCTGCCTTTGCACTGACCAGAGTGGAGCTCATCCATTATTCATGAGCGTGCAGCGCACCATACAGCCCCGCCCTGCTGCTGAGCAAGGCTGAATGGAGGCTGCACAGAAGAGCACACTCATCTACATGCACACTGCACACACATGCATACACTACACTACATACACGGATGTGCATATAGTACTATACACACGCAAACGCACATGTGCAAACAAATAGGCTACTGATACACTCACGCATGGAGACACACATGCTCTCACACACAGACAAACACACCCACGGACAGACAAGCATACACACACTCACACTCACACACGCACACACACAGTCAAACACACACACACACTAGCACACGTGCACATGCACACACGCGCACACACGCGCACACGCACAAACACGCACACACACACACACGCACACACACACACACACACACACACACACACACACACACACACACACACACACACACACACACACACCATCCATGCAGGACAGCAGAGTGCTCATCAGGTCATTTCAATTGTAAATCAGGATGTGCTTTGATCTATCTCATCTCATCCTACCGCATTGTCCTGTGATTATTTCATCCGATTAGGTGAAGGATTTATACGTCTGGTCAATATTAAATGATTCAAGGTGATGCAATTTGAATCCATTTCATGACATGAAATAAGACTAGATTCAACTGACGTAATAGCACTTGTGTGGACATGTAGGTTGGTGGGGGGAGGAATCAACCAGTGCTCTCCCCCATCCTCCTCCATGACTAAGGTACCTTGAGCATGGTACCGTCCCGCCACACTGCTCCTTAGGGGCGCCATTGAGGGCTGCCCCCTTCCACGGGTGAGACATGAGTGCAATTTCATTGTGTGCAGTGTGCAGTGTTCACTTGTGTGCTGTGGAGGGCTGTGTCACAATGACAATGGGAGTTGGAGTTTCCTAATGGGCTTTCACTTTTCATTTCATATGGTAACAAAATATAGTTTAGCATCTTATGACAGATACAGTTCAGTGTGCTTACCAGTATGCAGTAATGCTCTGCTTATCTGTAACTTTCTAGTGTGTGTGTCACTTTGGATGGTGTACACCATGTGAATTGAAGAACAATATACATGTTTTTTTAAATTATTTTATTTAACATTGTGTTGTGAGGAGGGGCTAGATACTGGCAGCCTAATTTTTTGACCAACAGTGGTTTCCAACAATCATAGGTTGAGTTGTGCGCAGCCAGGAGAAAACAAAACCCATCTATACAGTATTCAGTAAACAGTATGTTCTGAACATCGTGTGTACTAAATTATACACAATTAAACACAGGGTGGTATGAACAGGTGGGACTAATCACATATTAATTCATACTGTACAAGCAGATGCACAACAAACAAGAGGTACAGCTGTGGTGAATTACGTTGAGGAATTTTGTGGGTTTTCTGGGTTGATTATATGTTTTGTGTTTTCACGATTTCATATCTTGCTGGGAACACTGCTGGCTAAATATCAGCCTTGTGTGGGCAATTTGCCTGCACTCTAAATCACGCTGCCACACAACAAAAGGCAGACGCAGAAAAATTTAATTTCAAAAATTCTTGGAGGCCTGGCCTGAAGACGGCCTAGCTGTTTCCCACGTTCTCTGAGAGAAACTACTGTTGCGCACGAAGAAAAATGTTATCATGTTATTGTGTTACGTTATTGTGGCGTTATGGCTCTCTTGATGCATGTCTTACAAGAAGGTCCATCTGTTGAAAGGGAACTTCTGAAAAATATGCACTTTCAAAACTCCTGGTGGCCTAGTACTGTATAGCCTAAAGACGGCCTAGCCGTTTACCACATTCTGTAAACTACTGTACTGCACGAACAAAGATGCTGTGATAACGCTGCGACGATATGTCTGCACTGTTTCATGTCCTAAAGTACAAGAAGCCCCATCTGTTGAACATACTGAAACATTTCTGAAGAGCAATTAGATAATCAGCTCCGTTCTTGACCTGATACCCCTGTGGAGTGGACCCCTGCAGAGAGAGTACGGGGAGTACAGCAAGGCCCAGCACTGACACACACACACAGGCTATCCACCCATGGGTGGGCCCCCCAAACTGCCAGTGAGCTCCAGGGAGAGGGTGAGGAGGACCAGAAACCCAGAGGTAGAGGTGGGGGGTGTTGAGGAGGATGGAAGCAGGAGAGGAGAGGAGAGGAGAGGAGAGGAGAGGAGAGGAGAGGAGAGGAGAGGAGAGGAGAGGACCGTAGACAGCACGGGGAAGATAGGCCTGGGAAGAAGAAGAGGATACCTTGCAGGAAAGCATTGTTAAAGATATTATGAGTTACAGGGTGGGTGGTGAGAGGGCTGTGAGCATACAGAAGAGGTGAGGAGAGAGGTGAGGACTCAGAGTATACAGAAGGATGGGGAGCATAGAGGAGAGGAGAGGAGAGGAGAGGAGAGGAGAGGAGAGGAGAGGAGAGGAGAGGAGAGGAGAGGAGAGGAGAGGAGAGGAGAGGAGAGGAGAGGAGAGGAGAGGAGAGGAGAGGAGAGGAGAGGAGAGGGAGACTGGGAAGGGAAGGAGAGGAGAGGGGTTCAATTTAAATCTTGCAAAAGTTGAAGATATTATGAGATAGAACTGGGGTGGGGAGCAGGTCAGAAACGAGAGAGAAGAGAAGAGAAGAGAAGAGAAGAGAAGAGAAGAGAAGAGAAGAGAAGAGAAGAGAAGAGAAGAGAAGAGAAGAGAAGAGAAGAGAAGAGAAGAGAGGGAGGGGGAAGGCAGATGAGTGAGGAAAGAAGAGGTGGGGAGAGGAGTGAGGAGAGAAGAGGTAGGCAGGAGAGATGGGTATACGTTAGGAGGGAAGAGTGGGGAGAGAAAGTGAGGTGAGGAGACGAGGAGGAAAGAGGGATAGAAAATGGGAAGGAGAAATGCTCACTCTAAATCCAGCTTGCCTTGCAGGAGTGCGGTATTAAAGATATTATCTAATCTATGCCAGACACTGTGGTGCTTTTAGAGCCAAGCAGTCGATCAGAGGGATGTGAGGCTTGTGCAGGGCTAGTCATAGGAAACAAGGACAGGTATCAGTCCCAGCCAGGGGTAGCAAGGG
The DNA here is from genome assembly GCF_034702125.1 of Engraulis encrasicolus. NCBI lineage: Eukaryota > Metazoa > Chordata > Actinopteri > Clupeiformes > Engraulidae > Engraulis > Engraulis encrasicolus. The sequence continues at coordinate 47,474,749 of NC_085878.1, forward strand.
AAGCTCAAAGACTCTGGTCTCTACACAATAGTGCTTAGTGACGGCTAGGCCTGGATTACCAGACATGCAGCAGTATTTTCTAATGCTAACACTAATGAAATTTCAATCCCAAACTGACGACAGAAGGAAGGAGTGGAGAGGTCGGCATGGTAGCCTGATTATCATCGACTTTCAAATCTCTTCAAGACTTGGTCTGACCAAGACCATAACAATTTTCATTTCCAAAACAGCATGGTTGA
>NC_085878.1:47477487-47482487 GCF_034702125.1 Engraulis encrasicolus
GTATGACTAGACAGTACTCTACTAATGCTCTAGATTGATTTTAGTGATCCCAGAGCAGCAGGAGGAAGGACAGGGCAGGGCAGGGGCCCCTCTACTATTTCTCCCACAGCCTCCTTTTCTACATCTGTCCTGGTGTCGTGTCCATATAAGCTTCCCATTCAACTAAGCAACCAAGCTATTACAACACACGACAGTATGGGTCAAACTCAGGCCCGGGGGCCAAAGATGGCCCACGGGGTCATTTTATTTGGCCTGTGAGATCATTTCAAATGTGTATTACAGTTGGCCCACATACACGATTAATATATATACTGTAGCGTACTAAGACTTGAACATGAAATTAGCTGTTTTGCAGTAATACAAGTGTATCCAGGCCAATGAAACAGCTAACATTCATATGCAAAAGATGTGAAGGCACATTTGAAATAGAATGGGAATATGTTTGTGAAATTCTGTGTATGCTGAATCTGTTTTTTTAAATTAATATTGGTTTTGGCCTGCGCCTTTCTTACCAATTTTTGTTCCTCGGACACCCCTGCCCCTTAGGATTTTGGTTTGGGTTATATTGAGAGCCTATTGGTGTCTCGTCTCGTCCTAGTAGCCCATCTTGACAGGACATCACCTCCCTCACTTCTCCACAATAATGTACTCACTCAGGTTTCAAAGAGAACAGGGGTCACTGAGGATGCTTTGCAGAACGGTGCCACTGTCAGGCTGCAGAGAACTAGTCAGGTGGAACTGTGCATACACGCTAGAAGTCCAAAAGTGTATTTTTTTTCTAACGATACTTGTGCACTTTGGACAAGGAGTAACTTTAGAGAAATGAGATTAACTATTTCTAGCAGCCCATATTCTAACTTGCTCTTGCTTCTAGCCTGTGCATGCTTAATCACTGAAAACATCATAATGTTACTTATTACCACTAATGCAATGTACAGTATGGCATGTATGGCGGTGTTGGGGAGCCCCATAAACCCAACCTATAAGCACTTGCGTACAGATTAGCAGCACTTAGTGAAATGGATACACAATGTCTGAGACAGACAGAAAATACAGCCTGTCCTACTCAGCAGCAACGTCTAAAGACCTTAAAGACGCAAACGCACACACACATGCATAAACACACACACACACGCGCACACACATGCACACGCACGCACGCACAAGCACACACACACACACACACGCATGCACACACACACACAGGCTGGCCCTCCATCCCAGACCAAAGCCTCATCTGGAAAGCTCTCTGGCGGTCTCTGGAGGTTCATGGCATTTAGGCGAAACTGACATCAACTAATGTCCCAAACATCAAACAGAAAAACTAAGTTGAAGTCGCTGTGGATAATTTATGATGGAAGAAAGGGGGGCATAAGTGTCCTCGGAGAGAGACTTCTCAGATCGCTCTAAATCCTGTCTTTTAAGTGGACAAATACAGACTGGGACACACATGCACATGCACAAACAGGGACACACAGACATACACAGCTAATCTTAAAACTAGTATTAGCTGCGTCATAGCATTATAGCATACCATACCGTGCAAACACATACACACACAAACACAAACACAGACACAGACACAGACACAGACACAGACACACACATACGGCTAATCTAATAACAGTCTAGCAGTAACTGGACAAACAGCAGCATCACAACACCCCCACCCCACAAACACAGACAGGCACACACACACTAGTCACAAGCACACACCCATGCATCAAAATCAACACAGCTGTCAGCCGGTCTTTAATAAAAACACTGATCTCCAGGCCATCAGCTGAACGGAACAAAGCTTCTGCCTAAGTGCTGCTTTGGTTCTCTATGACTCGTGCAGATGTTAGTGCCACTGGCTTCCTAAGCAGCAGCTGAGTGGAGCGCAGACACCCCCTCAGACTACACTACAGTAGCATTCGCCAAGCCTCCCACATCCACCCACGGCAAAGCCACCAGGATGGAGCGGGACTTCAATCGAGAGTACGAACCCTCTTAGTTTTAGTCACTTTTACTATTGCTGCAGCAGAGTGGAACAAGCAGAGTGGAACAGAGACTGAGAGATGAGAGGAGAACAGAGGAGATGAGATGAGCTGTGGTGGATGCTGGTGGGATGGGATGTGGTGGCTGGGGGGCTGCTGTGAGTGGCGTGGGGATGCAGGGATGAGCACAACAGCACGGGGAGAGAGGGAGGGAGAGAGAGAGAGAGAGAGAGAGAGAGAGACAGACAGACAGACAGACAGACAGACAGACAGACAGACAGAGAGACAGATATTGAGACAGAGAGACAGAGAGACAGAGACAAAGAGATACATAATTTAAAAACAAAGACAGGGAGTTACAGAAAGAGAGATGAAGAGCAAAAGAAAGAGAAAGGGGAGAAGAGGGGGGCCAGAATCATCGGGAAAAAGCGGGGAGAGGAGAGACAGAAGGAGGGCGAGAGAGGGAGGTAAGAAGGCTAACTCTCCCACTGCAGTGAGAGAAGCTAGCTAGGCCAGAAGGCATGGCTACCGTGAGAGCTAAAGCCACAGCCTCCCCGAACTCTATCTACCCCCTCCCCCCCCCAACACACACACACACACACACATACACACACACACACACACACACACACACACATACACACACACGAGAGAGAGAGACGGAGCATGTTGTTGTTGCTGGCCAGCCAACAGGGGAGGAGGAAAGGGTTAACACTGCTGTGTAGCCTCCTCTTCCTCTTTAGCCTGTCCTCTCACAAGCTCTGACTTTCATAACACAGACACACACACACACACACACACACACACACACACACACACACACACACACACACACACACACACAGACACAGACTAGCACATGTCCACATGTACACTACACAAGCCTCTCTATCTGTCACCTACCTCTTCCTGCTGTCCTAACCAGCCTCACCCCTTCCCTCCATCCCTCCATCGCTCCCCTCATCCCTCCATCCTCTCATCCTCTCTCTGCTAACTGATGCTGCTGCTGCTGCTGCTGCTGCTGCTGCTGCTGCCGCTTACCTGCTGATGCTATTGCAGCTGAGGAAGAGGCGCTGCAGGCAGGGAAGCCGGTCCACCTCCGTCTGAGAAAGAGAGAGAGAAAGAAAGCAGGAAAGAGAGAGAGAGAGAGAGAGAGAGAGAGAGAGAGAGAGAGAGAGAGAGAGAGAGAGAGAGAGAGAGAGAGAGAGAGAGAGAGAGAGAGCGGGATGAGAAAGTAGGGTACGTGCAGATGGGGGAGAGACGGCAGAGGCAGAGAAAGAGAAGAGAAGAGGAAAGAAGAGGAGGGAGGAAAAGGAGGAGAGGAGGGAGACAGCGAGAGGAAGTCAGAGCACTGTTCCCCCGTTTTTCCCTCAGTCACCTTGCTGCCTGCACCACGCATGCAGCCCCACTGCTTCTGCGCACACACTCTCTCCCTCACACACACATGCGGCAACACACACTCACACGCTGACACACACGCGTGCGCACTCACACACTCACACACAGGCAGAGGAGGGAAGAGGAGACGAGAGGAGAGGAGGGAAGAGGAGAGGAGAGGCAGTGCAGTGAAGGGAGGGGCCGCATCAGTGTGTGTGTGAGTATGCGTGTGTGTGTGTGTGTGTGTGTGTGTGTCTGTGTGTGAGAGGGAGAGAGAGAAGGGGGAGGGCTGTGGTGAGAAAAGCACAGAGCGTGCGCTAATGCAGGAACAGCCCCGCTGCAGGAGCTGCTCCCTCTCACGCACACGCACACACACACACACACACACACACACACACACACACACACACACACACACACACACACACACACACACACACACACACACACACACACACACACACACACACACACACAGCATCAATCAGACACACCCACACACAAAGGACCACATGTACAGTACACAACATGACATACACATTCGAACACATTTCACACAGAGAAATGTGCAGAAAAAGGCTGATCAGGTCATTGTCAATGTATACTGTATGTACAACTTTCACCTGCAAGGTCAAAAAAATATCATATATCCTATTTGAAATATATTATTATTATATAATAATATTACATATCAAATTATCAATCTATGTGGCTCACACATAGAGGATGTGGACAGTCACAGTTCAGCCAGGCTGCCTGGAGCCCTAGAGGACGACCCCTACTGGTGACAATGACACGAGGGAGGGGTGTTAGGGCTGTGAGAGGTGGAGGGTGGAGAGTGTTATTCTGGACCTGCATCATCCTGGATCACCATCATCATCATTGATGGCTGGTGATGACAGCAGAGCCACTAGCACTAGCAGGCTTATTAGCAGACGCAGGGGACAGGGATGAGGACAGAGGAGAAAGGGCAGGGCAGAGGAGAGATGAGAGAGGGGACAAGGGAGAAAGGACAGGAGAGGGAGGAGAACAGGGTAGAGTACAGGACAAAGGGGAGTGGACAGAGGGAAACCGCACACAAGGAGGGGGACAAAGAGGAGCCCAGAGCCGTACATACAAAGTACAACAGATTTGGGAAATGCTTTCTCTGAGCACATGGTTTTACGCCAGGCTCAAAAAAAGTTCAGTATGTTGCTGTTGTTTGTTTTCTTTGTATGTCTTTTTATTATGTACTATTATTTACCTTTTTTGTAATCCATTTAGCTTCTAATTTAGTATCTGTGGTTCTGTACTTGTGTTAAGGAAAAGTTAAAAACCCAAATGTATAATTTTATCATTGTATTTGACCGATACCTTCAATAAACATATAAATCAAAAAAAAAAAAAAAGTTCAGTAAGTTAACCCATCTCTGCCATACGTTCATGAAGCGTACTAATTCTACAAAGTTGGCTGTTCTGCTTTTGTCCTGAAACAAATTACCACTTCAGGTCCATTGAATTCTGGTGCCTTTTAAATGCTGTAAAATTGTATTTTAATTCTATCAACGCTCCTCGGAGAATCCTATGATACTCAGTGGAAGCAAACGCTTTGTCCCGAACCTTTTGAAGGCTACATAAAACCAGGAGATCAGCCATGTTTGACTT
>NC_085878.1:47487487-47562487 GCF_034702125.1 Engraulis encrasicolus
CGCCGGATTGACTGCAGTGATGCCTACAAAGAGAAAAAAAACACACCTCCCGCTCCTCCTTTTCTATTCAGCATCTCTACTGCGTGTTTTCTTACTCCCTTTCCATTTCTCTCTGCCTTTTTTAACCTCACTCTCCACATTTCTCTCAATTTTCCTCCCCCTCTGTCATCACTCTCTTCGCTTTCCTCTCTCTCTGTCTCTCTCTCTCTCTCTCTCTCTCTCTCTCCATCTTTTTACCTTAGTATCTTCCATTCAGTCGTCTCCCTCTCTATTCAATCTCCCTCTCTCTCTCTCTCTCTATCCCTCCCTCCCTCTCTGCAGACACTCTTTCATCACTGTGACTAGGCTAAATTTAGCAGCGGCATCTCAGACAGACAATGATGTCACCGCTCAGCTGATGTGGTGCATGGCCACGGCCAGCCAATCAGTGGGCATCAAAGGAAATGGTGGGTATCGGGGGGTCTGTGGGAGTGGGAGGGTGGGGGTGTTACTTTGCCTACCTTCTCTCTTCACCGTGGCAACGAGGAAGACTCCAGGAGGGAGCGTTCGTTCAGGCTCACTGGCCTTGCTGCGGCACAGGAGGAACAAGGAGGCTGTGTGATGACGTGACATCATCGATAATGCTAATGTCACTTTAAAAATAAACCTGGGGGGTTTGATCATTTCCTGTTGATTGTGTGTGCGTGTGTGTGCGTGTGTGTGCGCACGGCCGTATGGATAAGAGAGACACCTAGATGAAGCGAGAGAGAGAGAGAGAGAGAGAGAGAGAGAGAGAGAGAGAGAGAGAGAGAGAGAGACAAGTAGAGAGAGCACACATAAACACTTACCCAGAAAAATACAAACAAAACGACTCACAATCCACCACTGGCAACAATGTAACACTAAAAGCAACAGCAGGAACTTAATGAGTAGTGTGGAGGCCATTGTGTTGTGTGCGTGCGCATATAGACTATTATCAGTACATAAAATAATCCAAACAATTAAAATATGCCCTGCAACTAGGATATACTTTCGGCATCTACTACAGCAGTAAGAAGTACACAGTAAGAGCTAACGGAAAGGGAAGCAGCTACTGTATAGTACAAAATATGTGCCAAACACTGCTCTAGCCTGATTTAAACTCTGAGGGAGAGTCTGCACATGTCCAAGCGAGCTGCGTGTCAGTGTGTGTGTGAGTAAGCAGAGTTCATCTAAGGCAGCGAAGATGTACTCTGTCAGCAAGCAGGATTTAGAGTAAGATTGCCTCTAAAAAGCCCTATAGTATATTTACATACCGTAACAGACAGCACCCCATTCTCTCTCACTTGACAGAACGGCTCCCACATTGAACCCCTCACACACATGTCTGAGAGTCACATACTGTACACACACTCATTCTCGCTCACTTAAAGTGCCCCACTGAACAGCCAGCCCTCTTTCTACAGTAAGCCCCTGCCTGACACATAAAAACACAACTTGGGACATTTGTTATGGCTGAAAAGTATCTACTTTGACAAATGTGTCCCACCCTCAGTTGGTAGCTGGTTCCAGACAGCCACTTAGCCCCTCTCTGTCACTGGTAAAAAAGAAGCATACATCCGAGGTCTATACAGCCCAGCACACCTGCTGTTTCATTCCTCCACCACTTTTCTACTTTACTTTCTTTCTTACAGGCGGGAGTATAAATTGCTACAGCTACCGACAGGTACAAATGCAATGCAAATAGTAGCCAATCTACACTGCCAGAAAAACATATTTGACCTTAGGGGGCGTTTATACATACTCAGGTATTTTGATTAACAAAGACCTTTCCCTTCGCTTGTGACTTTGGTTTAAACCCAAACGGAGGTTTTTCCTCTTAAAATGAATCTTCATACAAACTCAGTGGCATGCCCTTTACCAAGCACAGGCTTAGCGTATTTATGACAGCTCTTGGCAGCATATTTATGCCGATTTGCCGATGTTGTGAACCAAAATATTTTGGTAAACGTTTCTTTATCAAAATACCCGATATGTATAAATGGCGCCTTAGGTTTTAGGGGAAGATTAAGAATTTTCCCAAAACGTTACCAATTCAGTATCAGAACTGTTTCTTTGTCAGAAACGTAACTACTCAGCAAGCCATGGAATGCATCAGATGAATTGGTCTTTTCTTCCATTCTAAAACGCGATGATCAAGGTACCATTTTTCAGAATTGATCTGCAGAGAAGCTTGTAAATCCCTGCATAAAAGGACTCTGGAAATATGTATGTGTACCGCACCCACGGATTCACACACCTCTACCACTTTTCCACTTAACTTTTCTTTTCTTTTTCTTTTTTACAGAGTAGAGCCATCAGCACCTGCTGAAAAGCTGGCGCGCAACAGTGAGCAATAAGCAGAAAGCAGAGGAGTTGAGTCTGAAGCACTGTGGGGGAATTTCGGCCTCTTTGCCATCACTCAGCGCTGCTGTTTGTGGGTCTCGTATAAGTGTTGCATCCTGTCATTATGTGAGGAGGAAGTCGTTTGAAGGGGGAGAGAGAGAGAGAGAGAGAGAGAGAGAGAGAGAGAGAGAGAGAGAAAGAGAGATATGGAGATAGAGAAAGAGAGATATGGAGATAGAGAAAGTGAGAGATGGAGAGAGATGGAGAGAGAGAGAGAGACCAAAACACTCAAGAAAGACAATCATGAAGTTTGCTGCGGTGAAAATTACAATGTTGTTTTTTTTGAAAATCACAGGCCCACATTACAGCCTGAGTGCTATTTGTGTCTGCATGCGTCTGTGTCTGTGTGTGTGTGTGTGTGTGTGTGTGTGTGTGTGTGTGTGTGTGTGTGTGTGTGTGTGTGTGTGTGTGTGTGTGTTTATTTTGTCGCCCTTTTCCAACATGCATTTGTGTGTTTTCCTCAGGCTGGACTGCCCATTTCAGGGTTGCTTAGCTTTGACATGGAGACCACAGCTCCAGCTCCAGCTCCAGCTCCTTTCTCCCTCATTAATTCAATCTCGCCCTCAAAGCAGCTGCAGCGTTCTTGTTTATCATGCTCACACCAATTCTGATGTGTCAAAAAAAACCCAGAAAAAGCAAAGGATGTGTGCAAGAGAGAGAGAGAGAGAGAGAGAGAGAGACAGAGACAGAGACAGAGACAGAGACAGAGACAGAGACAGAGACACTGCCCCAAGAGAAACAGCTGTTTCAATGCTGTCAGTGTGATGAAAGATATGCCAGCAAAATCAGGGAGCATCCGGAAAACAAACAAACACACAAAACACAAAACTAAACACACACACACACACACACACACACACACACACACACACACACACACACACACACGCACACACACACACACACACACACACGAGCACACGCAGGCACGCGCACACACACACACACACACACACACACACACACACACACACACACACACAAGCACCGTACACACACACACACACACACACACACACACACACATAAACGTACACACACCAGTGTTTCCCATACATTAAGGAAACTATGGCGCACCGCCATAGTTTAAATTCGGCCGCCATAGTTTCGAAAATGTTAAAAAAAAATAAAAAATTAAATTACTTTTTTTTTTTTTTTAACGATTTCCGTTTTCTATTAAACTATTTGAAAAACGATTTCCTTCGCATTTTCCTCCTGGAGTAAATACATCCTATAGAGAAAATAATGAGTGCTTGAAAGACAGAGGGTTCAAAAGCCTAGTCAAGTTGTTGTAGTTAACAATGAAAGCAATAAAAAACCTTGAGAGAAGGGACAGTTAGGATGAGTTTACTGACACTCTCCAGGCTTTATTTTTACAGTTGTATGATAATGAGTTAGGCAACAGGCCTTCATTGACACAGCAGAGGAGACATCGGGCTGCATATAGAAATGAATGTGTAATGAATGTGTATAGACATAAATGTGTAATATGTTGTTCAGCCCTTTTCAGCACCCCTCATGTAGAATGTGTACGCCTAAGTTATGTGTGTTGGGGAAAAGGTATAGCCTACTGTCTTAGACCATTTTTGTCTGTGCGTTACAAATTTCAGTGCTCCTAAACTGCTTTCTTTGTTCTATTTCGTTCCTCCTGACCGCCAGAGGCGGTGCTTTCAGCACTGAATATTCATCTTACGGATCAGCAGGTCGAGAATTAATATCAACAAAGTAACACGTGACCTGGGTGACGTCACCCGGTGACCCCCGTGTCAGGGGTTAAAACACCGGTGAACCCAGGAAGTGACCTCTTTCATCTTCTCGATTGCAGGTGTCGAGTTAATCGTTTGAGAATTTGGGATTGACCTGACGCTTTGTTCGTTTCGCACCCATGGGGTTGGGGCTGTGGGTTTTCCACCCCCCATGAAACGGCGTTGGTCGCTTTTTCCTTTGAGTATCTCTTTCACATTTACGATGTGTCCGACTGAGTGTTATCCGCTCGGTGGAGGAGGGCTGGCTAGGCTACCTAGCCTGCCTAGCCCCTGGCTCGAGGCACTGTTCTCGCCGACTGGAGGCTAATAACTTGGCCTTTCCCGTGGAAGGTAGGCCGTTTTCTGATCATGTATTAACTGCTACCGCGTTATCTTCAGTAGTGTTTCCCGCAACTGGATTTGACGAGCGGTCTCGTGGCGTGATGCGCTTTCGAGTTGGGATTAGGTATTAACGCCTGCCTGCCTATGTTGGCCATCGTTTGGGTAAGTGGACTGTCATTTACTGTTTCGATTTATTTTCGCGGTGTTTCTCGCCGCTGAATGTTATTATTACTGGGCGATTGTTGTGACACTCGACACGAGCTCGGTTACTTGTGTTCACGTGCCTGTATTTACGTTAGGGCTTCATTGTTTGTACAGTGTAGCCTGTCTGTACGGTTGCTCCACGGGCCAGTGTGGTTCGCTTTGCCCTTGCACCGTTGGCGTCACGCTGCTCCAGAGATTCAATCTACAATACAATCTCTCTCTACTCTCTCTGGCTGCACTCTGCTCACCCCGGTTGTTATTCCTGCCCGGTTGTGTTATTTCTTCACTGGTTGATTATTGTCTGTTTTCACCTGGGGTGTCTTCGCCCCAGATGTAGTATATGTAAATATGCCAGATTGTAGCCCAAGGGCTAATTTCCATCTGGTGTCCAAAATAGGCCGAATCCAAAATGTTAATGTCCATTATTTGCTTGTCAGCTTGGTGTTGCCGCCTGGCTGCTGGCTCCTGTTGGCTACACTTGGGGCGTCCTCGCCCCTTGTGTTTTATATTTGCAGTATTTGCTGGACATTGTAGTGTCATCTCCTACCTGCTGCCAACTTTTTACCTACTATTGGGGTGCCCTCGCCCTGTGGGTATGTATTGCTTGTTTGTTCCCTTCTGTGTGTTGCAGTGTTCGCTTCCCGACACGGGACCCTCGTCTTGCCTGATTACTGGGTTTCTTCTTGGCTGCCATTGGATGTCCCAGCCCCTTCTGTGTGGTATTCACCAGTTGGCCTGGAGCTCTTGCCTCGCCTGGTTACTGACTTGCATCGGCTACCACTGGGGTGTCTTCGCCCTGCTGTGTGTATTGCCTTGTTTACCTGTCGGCCCTGACTGTCCGACTGCTACCACTGGGGTGTCCTCGCCCTGTGTGCCTGCCTGCCTGACTGATGCATTGCCGTCTAGGCCCCTGGGACTGGTGTCGCCCCTCCTGCCTGGAGCTGAGATGCCTGCGGCTGAGGTTGACAGATGTGGCCTGTGCTGCTTGCTCAGGTCTGCGTGTGAGAGCACTTACTGCCGAACTGGTGTGGTTTGGCCCTCGGCCTACCGTTCCGCTGGCCATGGGGGGCTGTAGATGACGCCGGCTGCTGCAGCGAGGCCAAGCAGGCCCAATGGGGTGACCTCACGCTTCCTGGAGGTATCGCGGATGTGCCCAGACTCCTTGCCCTCAGGGGTGGACAAGTTGTCGACTGGCCTGGTGGAGTTGTCGGCCCTGTTTTGCCGACCTGCAGCCTCTGGCACGCGGTGACAGTGTTTTCACATGTGCCCTGCCTGCCAGTAACCCGGATGGTCGCCCTCCGCTGCCGCCGCGGCTGTCACCATCTGCTGCCACGACTGTTGACCACCGCCGCCACGACTGTCGACCACCGCCACCACAGCTGTCGCCTGCCGCCGATGCCCGCGCCATGCCCTCTGTTCGGGTGACACCGTCACAGCCCAGTTGCATTGCTTGTTGCATTGCATTGGCACTGGCCCCTTTCTGGGTTGGTTGGCCATGGGTGTTTTTCGCCCGATGGCTACATGTGAGTGCCATACCTGCTACTGCTCCAGAGTGGGTTTCTGGCCACAGGTGGCCTCCACCCTGTGGCATGCTTGTTGATGCCACGGCTACTACAGCTGCCACGGCGTGCCGCTGGGCCATACGCACCCTGCCATTCCGGTTTACATGGCTTGCTCGGTTGCTTCGCATGCTTGCATACTTGCTCTCTTGCATGGCTGCATGACTTGCATGAGACCGCATGTGTGCTCCCCGCTCCTCTGCTGTTCTCTACCATTCAGCGTCCTGCGACTGTCTGTCGCTCTCCTGGATACCGCCTGCTGTCGGCTGTTTCATCCATCGGCTTCTTGTGGACGCCCGGGGCACCTCAACCGCCATGGCTGCTACAGTTGCGCGTGTTGCTCCGTTTCATGCCCCTCTGTGTAGCTTGCTTTTCCCTACCTCATGACTGGTTCTGGTCGTTCTCCTGGGTTTTGCTGACCGTGGGTGTCTCCACCAGTCAGCTCCTTGCATGCACCGTTGGCGTTTCCGCCTGTACGACTGCTGCTGCTCTGGGTGAGTGGTTTCACACCATACCCTGTTTTATGCTCTTTGGCACTCCTGCGGGACTGTCTGGAGTCTGTTGGCCTTGGCCTGATTCACTGTGGACGGTTGTGATTGCAGTTGGTGCCTTCGCCTCTTCTGCTATGGCTTCAGTATGCAAGTTTTGCTCTGCGTCCTGTTGTCCGCTTTTGCCCACTGTCGTACGTCTGGCATGTCGTTGTCCTCCTGACCTGGTGGAGCCTGGGACTTTTTTGCCCCTTGGCTCGCGGAGTGTGCCGTTGGGCTTAAGCCTCTGTGACTGGTGCACGTGTATGTCGGCATTGCTGCCCTGGGTACAGGACCCAGGTGCTTCCTTCATTGTCCTCGACTGTGGCGCGTAGGTCGACTGCTGCACGTCGTCCCCCCGAGCTCTTGGGCTATGCGTGGACTTGCCATGGGCTACTTAAGAGTGCCATTGGCGCCCGCACCACTGCAGCTGCGGCTGCTACTGGTATGTTGGAGCGTTACCGCTCCTTCTCCCATTGCTCTTCATGTTTCCCCACTTCATGTGTGGTATGTCCGGGGGTCAGGATGCCACTCTGACTGCTACTACTGTACGGGAGTGACCCCACTCCGGGCTCTCCCTTCGAGTTTTCGGTGGCTTACGACCAGGGCTCTAAATTAACTTTTTCCACCACCAGCCAATTTGGCTAGTGGACATTTTTTCTTACCAGCCAAACAGAAGTTCAACTAGCCATTTTTTTTTATCTCGCCAAAATAAACTATGCATTAGGCTAGTTACTTATTTGTTTAAATTATGGTCATTTTGTTCAACTATTTCTACAACACAGATACACTATAGGCCTGCATAGGCTACTATATGCCTACATAATAAGCATATTATACTATATATTTTTTCATTATTTTATAACTTTATTTTTTACTTTCATTACTTAGGCCTAATCAATTTGATTGGCTTGTGTGATGTGATTCAGCTGTTTCCAGAGGAATTGAACAAAAACTACTCACATAACAGACCTTTAACATACAGTAACCAAGCACACAGCCAAACACTTCAAAACCTCACATACGAACACCCCAAGGAAGGAGAAGAGATGAAAGGAAAAGGAGAGGAGAGAGGAGGAGCGCAACAAAATGACAAGAAGCCTAGTTTAACTAAAAGTAAATAATATCTCGGGAATCTTCGCTTCCTTTGTTACTTCCACAGCTTCGTCGTTGGCTGCTTTTTTTCCTTTCCGATGGCGTGGGCTTTCCAACTTAGTTGCGCCAGGACTCGGAACATTTCAGAAGACAACTGAACTGACAGCTACGGTCACACTACTCTGACAGTCAGCTCTCCTCCTCTGCCCTTGTCGCTATTAACGTCACTATTATTACGGTTACAATTAGCCTACTAATAGCATTCACCAACACACAGAACCTTGCTCTAACCCCCGCCACATTCTCATCATTCGCACAAAACATAGCCTACAGAACAGAAGTAGCTCTGCGTTAGTCCTGTCATTGAAACGGTCAGGGTCTCGCTGCTTCAAAAATGCAGCCTGTTACAGCAAGGTTCATATAGTAATAATAGCAGTAGTGACGTTAAAAAAGGTTGTAGCGAAAGCGACGAGAGCTTAGGAGGAGAGCTGAGTGTCAGAATAGTGAGAGCGCAGTGTAGCTGACAGAAGGCTGGTCGTCTGAAATGTTTTCAATCCTGGCGCGTGCAACAGCATGGAGTTGCTGCTCGCTGCACTGGAAAGCCCACGGTGGGAGGCTACGTCGTGACGCTAGTGTCCATGGGTAATGTAGGAAATCTCACCGTCTGACGTTCGTCAGAGCACCGGTTTACCGTTCATAATTTACTGCACTCCGGCGCTACTAGCCAAATTGGCGGGTAGGTATTTTTTTTCTACTAGCCAAAATGAATTTTCATCCGTGTTTGGCGTGTTGGCGTGTGTTAATTTAGAGCCCTGCTTACGACTGTTCGCTCTGTTGGCCTCGCTATGGATGGTCTCACATGAGTGCTCTGGGCACCGGTAGGCGTACACGCCCCTACGACTGTGGATTCTGTATCTGGCTGGTTCAGCTTCATGCTCTGCCGTCTGCTGCAGGGGCATCACAGTTGGCTTGTCATGGGCGTCTGCGCCCTGTGTCGCGCCCCTTTCCCGCTGGGCCCGACTTGTTGCCGCTTGGACTGTTTACGCGTCTCTGCTGCAGTGGCTGTACCTACTACTGGTTACCCTGCCTGTCCCGCCTGTCTATACCCATGGCCCCTATGTGGCCTTTACTGGTGTTTGGCTGACCGTGACGCTGTGCGCGATGGGTCGGCGATCAGGCATTGGCCGGGCTGCTGGAGGCCTCCATCTATGGCCTTGCCGGGTATTGAACCACTTCTGACCGCCCTCCTTGCCTCGCCGGTCAGGGCGTTGAACTGGCGGGGCGCACTGCCCTGGCCACTTAGACACGTCGCAGATGAGCTCGTCTGCGAGGACTATGATGCAGCGTTGCGTACGACGTGCATTGGGTTCTTGATGTCCCATGTCTTGTTGGCCTTCTCTCGGCCCCCATGGACCGTTTTGGGACGCCCCCTGTGAGAGTTCTCTTTGACTCCTGGTTGCTGGCATTCGCCTGTCTGGCCTGAGTGCCGGGGCAGAGTCACACAGACCTTGGCCGTGGTACGGTGATTGGTTTGGCTTGCGCGGCACCCTTGTCGGGGCCTTGCTGGAAGCCGTCTGCTCTCTTCCGGCGGCCCCCATATGTCCCTTTTGGTCCGTCCGCTTTGGGCAAGCCACGACGCGGCTTTTGTGCGGCCGATGCTGCATGTGGTTTTGTTTCGCTCACGCTGTTGTTCTCGACCTGGTGCGCTTTGCCCTGTTCTCGACATGCAGACCCCTGGCCTGGTGTCTCTAGGCGTCGATTTCTGCTTATGACCAGCGTACTTGCGGGCATTGGAAGTGGAGGCTCTCCTTCCTTGCTCTCTGCTCCCTCCAGGTGTTGGGCATGCCGACCTCGGCATCCCATGGTGTCCCTCTTGGCCTCCGCTTGCTGAGGCCTCTTTGGGTTGGATATGCCGTTATGGCCCCTGCCAGGTCCTACTATCGCTGACTGCTCTACATTGCATCTGGCTACAATGTTCGCCTTTGACCCCTGGAGATGGAACTCGCGTCTCTTACGCTCTGCCCTTGCGCCGTGAGGTCATGCCCACTGCTGCTGCCCTTGCGCAGTGAGGTCGTGCCCACTGCTGCTGCCCTGGACGGTTGGTCTGCGGTGGCAGTCCGACACTGCCTGCGACCTGTGGGCCCCCTGATGATGGCCGTACCTTGGATGAATGTGGGGACTGGCCATCCTGATTGCCCTCAGACGCTCTCTGGCCGGTCTTGCGGTCTTGTGTGGAGCGGGCGGCTCATCTGTCATGTGCCATGTATGCCGCCTTGAGTCCTTGCCCTCTCTGGGCCTGTTGCAGCAGCTGCTTTCAGGGGCCGACACTTGTCTGATGGGCATGGGAGCAACTTCCTTATGGGCGTCCAGTGCCCTGTTGTTGACCTTTTCCGTGGTTCGCCTCTTCCATTGTGGCTCCTCCCGTTTGTGGCACCGGGTGGTATGGTACCGCTACGGGGTGGCACAGGTGTCCCCGTCAACTGCTATGCTAACTGCTTACTTGCTGCCCCCTGTGGTTCTCACTCAGGGAGCTCGTGGATCCTTTGGGCCAGGTTACACTGGCTTCCATGTGGCTGTTGGTACGCGCAAGGCATATGCTGTATGGCCTCCTTGGCATTAGGCTGCACCATCGCCTGGTTTTCTTGATGTTGC
The DNA here is from genome assembly GCF_034702125.1 of Engraulis encrasicolus. Classification (NCBI taxonomy): domain Eukaryota; kingdom Metazoa; phylum Chordata; class Actinopteri; order Clupeiformes; family Engraulidae; genus Engraulis; species Engraulis encrasicolus. The sequence goes on from NC_085878.1 coordinate 47,498,015, forward strand.
CCCACCTTACTGTGGTGATGGCGGTCGCTTCGGGCCGTCTCAGTAGCACTGACGACGGGAAGGCACTCCTCATGACTTGGTTGGTATTAGTCATCCATGTGCTGAAAGCACCGCCTCTGGTGGTCAGAAGGAACGAAATAGAAGGAAGGTAGGTTATGCATATGACCACGGTTCTATGAGTTCCGGACGACCCCCAGAGCTTGGCAGTCACTCGGAGTGTATTCGAGAAGATTTGCCAAGAGGTCACTTCCTGGGTTCACCGGTGTCTTAACCCCTGACACGGGGCTACCGGGTGACGTCACCCAGGTCACGTGTAAATTTGTTGTTATTAATTCTCGACCTGCGTGATTCGTACGATGAATATCTCTCTGACCACCTCTGGCGGTCATCCGGAACTCATAGAACCGTGGTTATATACATAACCTTCGTTTTGATGCCACGTGTGAAATCCCCCCCCCCCCCAACAAAAAAAATCCCGCTACCCCCATAGTTTCCAAAAATTCTGTGGGAAACACTGCACACACACACACACACACACACACACACACACACACAAGCACACACACACACACACACACACTCACTCACACATACACACTAACATCAATTACGGTATGAGAATGAAAAAGCAGACGAGTGTAAGTAGACTCAGTCATGCCAATTACCCAGGCACTGCAGTACCATAGGAGCAAGGGGTTAAGACTGGCAGGCAGGAGACAGTACCCTGACAGTCACGATGACAGTGTTGCCCACCAGAATTACAGTGGAGTTGATCTGTGTGACAGTATTTATCACACTGCAATCACCTGTATCTATAAGGAGTTGTCACATAGGAGACAAGAGGTGCCGTGCCATCATGTCTCCTTATTGAGAAGATGGAATCAGGTTGGTGTGTGTGTGTGTGTGTGTGTGTGTGTGTGTGTGTGTGTGTGTGTGTGTGTGTGTGTGTGTGTGTGTGTGTGTGTGTGTGTGTGTGTGTGTGTGTGTGTGTGTGAACTGAAGCCCTCTCCCCATGGAATCAGAGTGATGATATGTGGCTGTGCTGTTCTGTGTACAGATGGTTGTTTAAAACACCAGCTGGCGATGTGATACCTGACTATTTGATGTATTACTATAAATAGCTCAGTCAGCTCCAAATAACCTTGTTTTGTCTTGCTATAGGTAAAATGATACAACATTTAACATTGTTATAAGACAGATTGTTTGAAATGACTAAGCGGCTGAATGACTGGCTTTAAGGATTGCCCTCTGAGCTTGAAATACTGAGGGGATGTTTTAGGGGCAATCTTCGTAAAATGTCACCGTTAACATAAATACATTTCGTTCATTGTTCCAAAAGGGCGATTTGATTTCAGAAAAAGTTCGACATGTGCAGGGCAGAAACAATAAAGACATCACCACATTGAACATAATATGGGTGAGTAAGGTGCGAGGATGCTTGGACTAGATGGCCTCATCTATTCACCACAGTGGAGATGCAGTTGGGTCATTGGCGCTTTTAGCTGCTGGTGGCAAAACCACAGCTAGTGCCACTATTGTATGGATTAAAGTATTATTATACTTTGTAGTATTATTATTATATTGTATTATTAATTCTATAAGAACATGTTCTATAAATTAAACATGTTGCGCAATTAATGTGCCAACAGTAATGAGATCCACCCTGACATCTGCTTCTAAAAACTTCAATGACCCAGATGTGCTCCAGGTTCAACTCCATTGATTACAAGGTGGGTGGATAGTTTGAAATGACTCAGAGGCTGAATGACTGCCTATACTAACTGGGTTGCCTTCTGGGTAAAAAAAAACTTAAAATGTCAGCCTTAATACGAGTGGGTAGTAGCCTAGCGAGCTAAACCCCTACAATTTGAGGCCGCTAGGGGCATCTAGATTTCTAGGCTAGGTGGGTAGTGCACAGCCTGGTACAACAGTGTGATGGTGTTTGGACTAGACTCAGATTGCCTCATCTAGGCCTACTCACCACAGTGGTGATGCAGTTGCGCTTCAGGTTGAGCTCCAGGAGGGAGTCCAGACCTGTCAGTCCTTCCACCGCGCTGATGCGGTTCCCAGCCAAGTTCAGGATGCGCAGCTCCGACAGGTGAGAGATGTTCTCAATCACGGAGATCTAGAAGCAAGAAAAAACTAAATATGGCACGCTTACTATTTGTTATTTACCCACTTTCTTGATCATAAAAAACAATGATTTGCGCACCAGAGAAATTAACTCAAACTAACATGTGACTTTGTCAAGAGGTAAAGGGCCGGTTCTGGAGAAGTATACAAACATCTGGCATTAATACCTACACATCAACCAAAACTGAAGTTGTTTCGAATGATAGATGAAACACCTCAAGGAAGACGTCCAGTGGCTTACAGCTTAACTGTTTATATAACATGGTATGGGAAAAAGAGAATCTTCATAGACACCAATGGTTATTGCATTAAAAAGAACATGGGAATTTCAAATAAACACATCCAAAGTAATATGGTATATGCCCAGTGTAACACACCTACACACACACACACACACACACACACACACACACACACACACACACACACACACACACACACACACACACACACACACACACACACACACAGCAGGTGAGTAATAACAACACCTGTGGCTCTTCATCTCATGTGAGGTCAAAGGTTGCCAGTTCTCCGTGTGCAGAAGTGGTTGTTATGAAATCCCATCTGTTTGCATGGCCATCAACCCCCTTTGTCCAAACTTACCGCCCCCCACATGAGGTTAATAGCCCTCATTATCTGACCAGGGTAAGCAAACGGAGGGCAAGAAGAGGTAGTCTGGTCGCATGTGTTTCTGAGAATAGGAAGACGTCTCAATGACTGCAAACACAAATACGTAGGTGTGGAATTCTGTGAAAATTCTGTGAAATTCTAGTGCAGGCGGGTGTGTGTTTCCATGAGTGTCTATGACTGAATTTATGTGAATGAGTTCTGAGTTCTGAGAGTGTTTTTCTCATCTGCCTGGAGGGTGAGCTCCCTGCGGCATATGCGTGAGAACTCTGTGTGTCTGTGTGTCTGTGTGTGTGTGTGTGTGTGTGTGTGTGTGTGTGTGTGTGTGTGTGTGTGTGTGTGTGTGTGTGTGTGTGTGTGTGTGTGTATGTGAATGTGTGTGACTGGGTGAAAGTGCTAAAGGACGGGTAGGTTACTAACACAGTATTTCCTTGCTTATGAAAGGCAAAGGGGTGTCAGAGAGAGCACAGCCCACTGTAGAGGAATGATAGGCATATGGAGCCTTTCATTGGCAAAGCGCTCCAGCTGTGCTGAGGCCTGGAGGGAGAATGCCATGAGGAGACATCCCTTGAAGATCACATGAAGGTCAAAGCTAAAAGCCTCATTACGTACGTACTGTAGCCAGGGCACAGAAGTCTCACTCGTATGCGTGCCATCTTGTGCACTTTTACCCCTGAAGCACAGCTGTTGGTGCCGTCATGGGGGACAGTGTGAGTATAGGGCCAGATGACTCAGTGCCAGGCGCGGAGTGGCCATCGGGAGATCGGGGACTTGTCCCGGTGGGCCGCGGCCGCGAAATGTATTATAGCGGTCGCATTATGTTCTCAGCCGGCCCTAAAGTGTTATATTGGTCATCGCGAAGGGCTAACTAACTTCGTTTCACTTCATATCAACACTGCAAGATTGACTCACCAGTATATACAGCATAGCCGTGGGAACTAGGGGTGCAGGGGGTGCAGCTGCACCCCCTGCTGTGGGAGCTTGGGGTGCAGGGGGTGCAGAAGAAATGTGCATTGCGGGATCAGGAGTTTTAACGATCACGTGGAATTAGTCAATATTCAAATCAAAGTGATTTATTGAACGAACGTTATTGTGAGTTTTCAAGTTTGCGTGTTTAAACGACAATCTTGTGCCTGCTTTGAACAAAAGGTGAAATGCATGGGCATCTAGGCCGTGCTGGTCTGAATTACTATAATAGTGGTCCTCGATGTTTTGCCTGGTATTTGCAGTACACAGTCGCCATCTACTGACTGCTAGTTTTATTGACGGGTTAAGCAGAAGCCTATTTCTCACAACGCCCCTTGGTTAAGGTAGGCCTATCTGTGGTTAAGGTGAACCAAACCTGTGTGTCCCCCAAGGCATCCCGTAGCTCAAGGCCTACGTCATCCATTTTACTCCCGCGAGAACTCTGATGCAACAGTAAACATTTCATTTCTGTTTTGAGAGGCGTACATGTCGTGGGATTTTCCTGTATTGATTTGTTACCCTCCTAATAGTTACAAAAGCAACATAATTAAGCTTTACATATGACATATTGCTGGATTAGGGGTAATGTTAAAATGGCACAAGAAACGTGAGAAAATGAGCCGAACAGTGTAAGCTACAGTACATCCACTTGCTAGCCGTGTTGGGTGTTATACCATGGATTCAAGTGGAATATTTGTGATGAAAGTCTTGAAACCAAGACAGCGTTTTAAGGTAAGGCACTGTGGTTATTCATTTTGCCCGCCGTGGCACAGTGACTTTGGTACATTGAATGTTTTTACCTTGCGAAAAAGTTGGTTCATGCTGAAGTAGGTTCGGCTAAAGGATGGTTTGCGCCATGAAGACGGACTCAGATGTTGTACTGATATTATTCATTTTAAACTTTCGTGCGCTTTAAACGGTGTGTCCATGCTGCTCATCATGTTGTTTTTACTTTTCTTAATGGAAACATTTCTGCAAATGGTATTTCACTGCGTACATGTTTGCATGTATGCAAAAACTATAGTGGGGTGGATAGCACGTTTTGAAGATGACGCAAGAGTTGCGTGAGGCTTGAAAAAAGATCGGACTTGACAATGCATATTCTACACGTTTTACATAGCCTACTCAGTTTGGACTCAATCTGCAACAAGTGAGAATGTTTTGGAATGACCGCATAGCAATGACTGTCACAGATGTCACCACTTAAACAGATTTTGACCGGCCATAGCCTGTTGTGTGTGTTGTTGGTATCTTTACAACGTCGTCGTCGTTGTTGTTGTTGTTGTGTGCAAGCAGTTCATGTTGAATTGGCACTGAACACTGACTGAGCAGCTTTTTGTTTGTATTTCACGGTTCTGCGTTGGCTGTCCATTCTTTACGTGATCTCCTTTGCATCCGACATTGTCTACCTCCCTTGCCCCCCTTTCCCCCCCCCCCCCGTTTTTTTCCCCTAAACTGCACCCCCTGTTAAAAACTACTTCCCACGGCCATGATATACAGTCAATCCGGAAAGTACTCACAGCGCTTCACTTTTTTCACATTTTATTATCTTACAGCCTTATTCCAAATGCTACAAATGAATCTCTGTTGTCAAAATTCTACACAAATTATTCCATTATGACCATGTGAAAAACAAGTTGTCTTGACAGTTTTGCAAATTTATACAAATTAAAAACAAAGAAATCATTTTTACAAAAGTATTCACAGCCTTTGCTTAATACTTTGTAGAACCACCTTTGGCAGCAACTACATTCTTTTTTCATTTCGAAATGAAAAGGGATTAAAAGGGAGGTCATCGGTGTGTGTTTCAACCTTTCAGTACATTGTAATTGTACATTTTGAGTCTGCACCTGGCTAAAATAGATTGGTGTGAGTTTTGAATGAAATCCTATGGAGAGTATCATGATCTGCTTCTGTAGTCACAGTGCATGTTGACATGCATGCTTCTTTAGGTGTAATTCAGATTTCCAATGTTGACGGCATCTATACATCGCCAAACCATGTCAGTCCCACAACCATGCTTGACGAGCCAGATGATGCACTTTTTGTGTAAAACTCACTTGTTTACCACCACACATGATTGACGCCATCTAAAGCAAATTTGTTTATCTTGGTCTCAAGAGAGATGAACAGACCAAGGATATGGATCACTGGAGCCATGTGGTGTGGTCTGATGAGACCAAGATAAATACATTTGCTTTAGATGGTGTTAAGCATGTGTGGTGGTAAACAAGTGAATTTTACCAAAAAAGTGCATCATCTGGCTAGTCAAGCATAGTAGTGGGACTGACATCGTTTGGGGATGTATGAATACCGTCAGCATTGGAGATATGAATTACATCTAAAGAAGCATGCATGTCAACATGCACTTTGACTACAGAAGCAGATCATGATACTCTCCATGGGATTTCATTCAAAACTCACACCCATCTATTTTAACCAGGTGCAGACTCAAAATGTACAATTACAATGTACTGAAAGGTTCAAAACACACACCGATGACCTCCCTTTTAATCCCATTTCATTTCGAAATGAAAAAAGAATGTAGTTGCTGCCAAAGGTGGTTCTACAAATTATTAAGCAAAGGCTGTGAATACTTTTGTAAAAATGATTTCGTTGTTTTTTTATTTTTATAAATTTGCGAAACTGTCAAGACAAATTGTTTTTCACATGGTCATAATGGAATAATTTGTGTAGGATTTTGACAACAGAGATTAATTTGTAGCATTTGGAATAAGGCTGTAAGATAACAAAATGTCAAAAAAGTGAAGCACTGTGAATACTTTCCGGATTGACTATATATCGTCTACCCGACCGCAATACCTCAGTGACGGTGTCAAACAGTAAATTGGCCACACCCCTTCTCTACTGATAATGTTCATACACCGTAGATCGCGGAAGTTTACTAGATCTTGGTAACATAGTTTTGTTTTCAGTATTTCAAGAACCTGTGATATTTAGATGGGTTACCAAGGGATGGAAATATCAGTAAGTTGTGATTTATTTTCCGATTTCCACATGACTGTTACAGTTTACAGTCTGCCACACCAGATTGACTTGTTCTGTGGTTATTGACTTGGGTTACGAACAGACTCCACCAAGTGGTAAGGAAGTGAACTGCAGCTAAGCAGGAAAACACGTTGTACATGTTTTGATGGCATTGGTTTGTTAGAACTAGCGGTATATCTCCTTACAGTCGAAATAATGTTATTATCATACATATATTTACATGTGGCACATTTAGGATGTAGCCTATGTAATGTCTGAAGAAATGGAACAAAATAATTACCACACAAGATTCTGATGTGAGCAGTGCTGGGTGTGTAGCCTAAACTGTGGATTAAAATGTAATTGCAAGAAACAAAGACATTTGCTGCGACGAAGACAGCGTTTTAAGATAGGCCTACACTGTTTGGTTATTAATTTTGTTGACTTATGGTTGTGCTTTGAAGTAGCCTAGGTTTGGCTTAGTTGCTACATGGTGGGTTTATTGCACAATGTAGACAGACTTTTTGTAAGCTATAGCCTACTCTTCTAAAAATCCCCACACTCAAAACTTTGTGCCCGTGCTCATCCTGTCTTCCTTAAACGATATTTCAATAGGCCTACAACTGTCAAAATGACAGTGGAGTGCACATGTTGGGGTCAGCTCTATGTTCCCACAGCCCATTGGTCCCACAGCCCAAATGGTCCCAGCTTATTCCTGCTGCTCCATGTTCCCACAGTTTTAAGAAATTATTCAAATATCAGCCCTATGCACTACAACTCCATGTTCCCACATTTCCAAGTAAACTAAGAGAACCAATAGGCCTAAAAATAATGTTAAAAATCTTACTGATGTGGGACCAATGGGCTGTGGGACCAATGGGCTGTGGGAACATAGACACACTCCCCACATTTTCATGGAACAGTAGCGTGATGTAGCCTAACCTGCAATGTTCTATGGTGAATGCGGTAACACTTTACTTTACGGAAACCACTAGCTAGCTCTGCCCACCATGTTTTCAATGACTGAAGCTAGGTGCTAGCTAGAGTTTGCCTTTGTAAATCAGCAACGATGTCAGCCTGAGGAAGATTTACAACGTGCATTTAACATGGTACTGCATTTCAGAAGCAACTTTAGCGATGGTGAATTGATAACATTAAAAAATAAACGTGGTGAAACCGGTCTTGCAGTTGACTTCTCTGTTTGTTTGTTTGTTTGTGTTCACAGGACTTCCTCTGGATGGTGGCAGATTGACAACCTCACATCAGTGAACATGAATCTCATAACTGATTGGAAAAATAAATAAAGTTTTGCACACAATGTGTTTGTCTGTGTACTTGAATCACTTCATAGTAGGCTAGTCTATATTGTATTAAAAATGATAATAACTAAGTAATTGAGTGGAAATAAGAAATAAGACATTTTAAGGCCATGAAAATATGTAATTTCCATAAAATTGAGTGGAATAGGTGATAATGCATTTTACGGCCCTGATTCTATCTTATTTCCATATAACTACTCCATTGTTTACAAGGTAATTAAGCAGAAATAATACAAGGATGCTTGGGTGGTCATTTCTATGCAATAACATAGGAAGAGGAAATAATGCACATTACGGCCCTGATGTAGCCTAATTAGTATGAAACTACTTCGGCTGATACCGTTTAGTTACTGGCATACCTACCACCTAACTACTATGATGACACAGTAGCTGTTTCCATTAGCCTACTATTAACTAGAAACTACAGCATAATTGCACTGGAAACTGTATGGTTATTTTTGCTGTTATTTATGAAAAATTATAGTGTAATTGCACTGGAAACCATGTGGTTATTTTGCTGTTATTACCATAAAATTAGACTGAAATTACTGAGAAATTACTATGAAATTAACACCTTATTAGCGATCCGTAAAGTAAAGTGTTACCGTGAATGCTTTGGACTGTGATGATGGCTGTGTATTTCATCAAGTGTAGGCTACAATTCTCCACTTCAGGTTGATATTTTGACAACACTAATGTCCACATGTAGTAGGCCTACGACTGCAGATTTTGTGGTTTTTGGCTTTTTGGTTAGGGAACCATGTTGTTCGCGTTGGTTTTTTTTTGTGGTGGTGGGTTTGGGGGGGGGGGGGCAGCGGAAGGGCCGCTAAGGGGAAAATTCTCCCGGTGGGAAAAGTCTTCCCACTCCGCCCCTGCTCAGTGCCAACAAGCCCACAAATAAACATCAAATAAATATCAAATAAACATCACCAAACACCATCAAGTTAACTCCCACTTCGCAGAGTCGCTGTTTTAGGCATAATAAATCTTGGAAAAAACTGCTCCAAAATCAATGTGTCTGCTTATATGAAGTAACCTCGTAGTGTAGTGCAGTGTTCCACCAAAAAGTTGACTAACTACCCTTTTAGTACACTAATACATCTACGACATTACATTGGCTTAAGTAATCCGCCAACATTATGATTTTGTCATTGGCATTCTGGTAACAACAAACTTACAATGGCCATCTCTTAGAGCATTTTTAAACCCAAATATACCCTTATATTTAGAAGAGAGCGTGAAAAACGTGTGCACTTTTACCCCTGAACCACAGCTGTTGGTGTCCTCATGGGTGACAGTGTGAGTATGGGGCCAGATGACTCAGTTCAGTGCCAACAAGCCCACAAATAAACATCAAATAAACATCACCACAAATACACTCCCACTCCGGAGTCGCATCTGTTTTAAGCTTAATACATCTTGGGAAAAACTGCTTCAAAATCAATGTGTCTGCTATTGTGTCTTATATGAAGTAACCTCGTAGTGTAGTACAGTGTTCAACCAAAAACTAACTAACTACCATTTTAGTGCACTAGTACATGTACGACATTACACTTCCTTTATTATTTAGTAAAAGGCCAACATTATGACTTGGTATTTTGGCACCAAAGTTACAATGGGGACCATCTCTTAGAGCAGGGGTGTCAAACTCAAATTCACTAAGGGCCAAAATCTTAATCTGGAACGAAGTTGAGGGCTGAACTCAATATTTATTTTTTTTTAAACTAAAATTGTATGTGGATGCACTCATAGTAAAATTTCACACACACTCTTTTCCATCATAAACTGAACATATTGTGTTGCATATGATTGTGAGCTGTTTCATTGGCCTGGGCCCACTCATATTCCTGTCAATTCTTGTTGCACTATACCGTACATTAATGGTGCATGTGGGCCAATTGTCATACACATTTGAAATAATATCGTGGGCCAGATTTCCCGGGCCTGAGTTTGACATCCCTGTCTTAGAGCATTTTTAAACACAAATTAATAACCCTTACATATAGAAGAACACTGGTTACATAACGCTGTTTCTGTTTTGTAAGCACCCCCATTGAATATGTCTGTAACATAATATCAGTATACAATATCTGTTTTTGTTCCATTGTCGTCATAATTGGCAGGCTCTTACGTATTAAGGCTCCTGTGGCGCAGTAACATCCTTATAATGATGTTCAAAAACCAGATGTAGAAAGAGCCCTTATCGTTATTATAGTCTTTTATCAAGGCTATTACAGTATATTAGTCTGTGCAGACTTCCAATGAAAACCATTTCACTTACAGTACCCTACTTTGACATGAAAACCCAGCTCCCACTGTGCCAGACAGCTTATGTCACAAGGTCTGAGTTCTTGTTTGCCTCCTAAAATTAGCCTGCTATGTCCGTAACTTACACATATATACCACCTCCGGTGCTGCTATGGCTAATCTAAGTAATGATAAACTCACATTGATAATTGAGATGTTATGTCATGACAGCTCACTAACTTTGAGAAAGTGGGGCACTCAATTTGTTTAGATAGAAAATACAAAACAGATCTAAACCTTAATTGACACGCAGATTGCAAGAAAAAGTTTAATGCCATGGCATTGTGCAATGATTCCTAAGACATGACCTGTCTTTGGCGCCACTACATCATGCTCCTGTACAGTATAAAAACCCACAATTTAATGATGAACAATTAAGCTATGTGTACACCAAGAGCGGCTTACACTACCAGAGCGACGGAAGTCATTGTTCCTCTATGGAGGGTCGGCGAATAAAGCAAACAAAAGCAAACTTCAGCAATTAAAATAAAGCTAATATTATGGTAATGAGCTATGACACGGTTTAGTGAAAACCAACTGAAATGTTCATATCTCTGAATATCTCTGAGTGATCAGCTAAAATGAAACATGTCAATGTCAGGCCCTGATCGAATAAAGCAAATGCATGGCATAACTTCTTCAGCGACCTCTGCTTCTCGGTTAGCAAAGGTCATTTTTCTGGTGTACATGCAGCTTAACCCAGTCACCCCAGGTTTGCCCTTTCTCCAGTCTATCCCATCCACCCCTGCAAGTTAATCTCTGCTGGACAGTGTGAACACCGGACAGTGTGAAAGCAGGAGCTCTAGCATCCACTCCACACTCCCCACAACCAAATCACCTCCTCCACCCTCCCCAGGTCTGGGGCACCCCTGCTGGGCCTTGAGCCCCAGCGAGCTCGGGGTCAAGTGGTGGGTCCTCCACTACTCCCGCTCCCAGACAGATCCAGTTCCTGCGCCCTTTGGCCCCCTTTCTCCACCCTCACTCTGGAGGTGTTGATGTTGGCAAATGGTGGGGAAGAGGGGGAGACAAGCACACGTTGTTTTGACTACTGATGGAGTGGGGTGGGGGTGGAGAGAGAGAGAGAGAGAGAGAGAGAGAGAGAGAGAGAGAGAGAGAGAGAGAGAGAGAGAGAGAGAGAGAGAGAGAGAGAGAGAGAGAAATGGAGTTAGAAAGAGGAGAGTGGGGAGTGAGGTAATGTTCTAGATTTGCTCAGAGGCCCCTGCCATGCTGGCCTTTCACCTCTTTTATTCTCTTACTCTTGCTTCTTCTCTCTCTTTCAGCCTCACAAAAGCTCTGACATGCTCCTCTACACACACATAAACGCATACAGTATACAGTACATGTGGACCCAATGACCCATACACACCCACACACATACACGCCTACACATCCACCCACACACAATGTTTTTCCTTGATCTTTCTTTAAATATTCCAAATTATTCCTCATTACAATCTTATTTAACACAGAAAGGAAGTTTGTCTTAAATTGTGATTTCTCTGGAGTCCGTCTCAGTATCTACGATAGCACGACCCCTTACAATAGACTTTTTATATTGTCCCAAATGCTCTGGTGCTTTCAGAGGCTTTGAGAAAAAGGCTACGCAAGTGTACTTTTGGCTGCTGGCCATTCTTCACTGTCCACTGTGTCTTGGGTTTCCCCAGCTGCCCCTGTGTTGATGTTGGACTCAATCTGGTAAATCGCCTCTGGATCAAGCGTCCGCTAAATGGCTTAATATGAATATAGTCAACATGCTGATTTTCACACGCACATCATGGTCTCTCTTGCCCTCGGTCTCGGTCTCTCTCTCTCTCTCTCTCTCTCTCTCTCTCTCTCTCTCTCTCTCTCTCTCCTCTCTCTCTCTCTCTCTCTCTCTCTCTCTCTCTCTCTCTCTCTCTCTCTCTCTCTCTCTCTCTCTCTCTCTCTCTCTCTCTCTCTCTCTCTCTCTCTCTCTCTCACACACTACACACTCTCTGGGGTAGATGAATTAATTGAAGGTCCAGAGGCAAAGTATTCTCGAATACACTACTCTCTCTCTGAAGACGAAAACATTCATTTCTCAAACCAGGCCATGTATAGTAGATCTTTGATGCAACAGCTGTTTTGCCCTCACCACACCATGTTATTCCACAATGCAACTACCCCCTTCCATCGGAACAGATTGATAGAAAAGAAGAAAAACAACACAACACAACAACCCCCCCCAAAAAAAGAAAAGGAACAGAGGTTAAGTTACAAATTGCTATGGTGGGGGCTTCCGTCAGGGCAGGTCAGGGCATCCCAAATATGCCCCAGCGGTTTCCTCCTCTCCCTTGTCACTTAATGCAGCTGGCATTCCTTAACGAGGCCAGAGCTATCGAATGAAGCCCCATGAACGTGTGCTAGTAGATTCATGACCCTAATTCTCTGTACCATACACCTGACAATCAAGCTGACACTCGAATCTGATTTGTGCCACGGTGGCGAATTGTTAATGCTGAATGGTATTTTTGGGATGCAAACAAGGCCTGCAAGTCTCTTCCTATTTTTCTTTCCGCCCCCAATGCCTTCCACCTTTCCTTACTCCCTACTCTGTTTGCATGTGTGTATGTATGTGTATGTATGTGTAGAGAAGAGAAGAGAAGAGAAGAGAAGAGAAGAGAAGAGAAGAGAAGAGAAGAGAAGAGAAGAGAAGAGAAGAGAAGAGAAGAGAAATGAGAAGAGAAGAGCAGAGAAGAGAAGAGAAGAGAAGAGAAGAGAAGAGAAGAGAAGAGAAGAGAAGAGAAGAGAAGAGAAGAGCAGAGAAGAGAAGAGAAGAGAAGAGAAGAGAAGAGAAGAGAAGAGAAGAGAAGAGAGGAGAATGCATAGTAGCCGTGAGCTTTAAATAGATAAGATGCTGTGTTACTCCTAAATTACTGCTTTTGTCTCCATCTTAAATTCTGTGTGGTTCTGTCTTCTAAATCATTATGAATCAATTTCACCTAGATGCCACTCTCTTGACATCTGACAGCACAACATCTCTAACAAAATCAGACCACCGTCGACCTTCAAAAGCCTTTTAAGCTACTGGCTGCTGCCTCCACCTAATTCCACCTTGGCTTAATGGTAAACACACACACACACACACACACACACTACGTCAATCAAAAACCCTGCAGTGCACCTCCGCACTCTAAATCTAAAGTCTCCCCATCAGACAGGCTGAATAACAGCGGCGGCCCATGCTGGCCTCGTGAGGACCCAAAAGGTCTCACTGAGTGAACAAATGCCATAAATGTAATCATCTGGTCTGCGCTTAAAAGGCTTCCCCACCGAGCGTGGAGGCTCTGTAGATGGATATGCTTACATCTTTTCCATAGCTTACTTTCTTTCCTGAGAGGTGAGAGAGAGAGAGAGAGAGAGAGAGAGAGAGAGAGAGAGAGAGAGAGAGAGAGAGAGAGAGAGAGAGAGAGAGAGAGAGAGAGAGAAACGGCTAAGTGATTGAGATGACACATAGAGAGAGACATAGAGAGAGACAAACAGAGCAAGAGCAAGATGGGTACGAATGAGACAGAGAGACAGACAAAGAGAGAGAGCAAGAGAGAGAGGAAGGGAGAAAGAGAATGTGTCTGTAAAGGAAAGAGAAAGATTAAAAGAATACAAAGGAGGGGAGATCAAAGAGGTTAATAACCTGAAAAACAGACAGCATGTCACAAAAATGACAGAGATGGACAGAGTAAAGACAGGAAAAAAAGAAAATGAGACACAGAAAAAAATAAGTCTAAGCTAACTAAAATGCAATAAATAGCACAGAGAAAGGGGCCTAAAGGGTCAACTAGCAGGCGTGTGATCTACCAGAGTCTGGGCTTCATCATTACACATGCTGCTCTGTGCCAAGCCGACCCGCGATAGCAGAGTCAACTCGCCTGGCATCCCATAGCCGCTGCCTCCATTTTGGGTCCGCTCCTCTGAACAGATCCCCTGTGGCTCACAGCATGGCAATGCTGGCAACGCAAAGGGACGCCTTTGCCAAACACATCAGAGAGAGAGAGAGAGAGAGAGAGAGAGAGAGAGAGAGAGAGAGAGAAAGAGAGAAAGAGAGAGAGAGAGAGAAAGAGAGAAAGAGAGAGAGAGAGAGAGAGAGAGAGAGAGAGAGAGAGAGAGACAGAGAGAGGCATCTTTTTTGTCCTTTTCTCTGGAACTGAACAAGTGCCTTGCCGTGTCGGTGGGGCAACTGACGTAGGCCGACCTCATCCAAACAGAGAGTGCGGGGGAGGTGGTGTGTGTGTGTATTAGAAGTTCACACCTGAGAGTGGAGAATAGACTCCAGCTAGGAGAGGAAGCCATATGTACCTGATTATGGTGCATATCCAGCACATCCAGCTTGAAGAGGTTCTCCAGGTGACATATGCTCTGGATCCTGAAAGACAGGAAATATCGGGCTAAAACTGGACTGCTGTTGACTTTAGAAAGATTCCATAAGCACAAACTCTTACACAGTAATGCCAGTACCGATGTTGGATTGTATTCAAATACTTTGGGACTTTATTTTGATAGGACAGTGTGAGAGGAGACAGGAAGCGAGTGTGTTCAAGAGAGATTGAGAAGGGATGATCAAGAAATGGCATTGGATTAACCCCGGTCCCCGGTGTAACAATACAGTGCCTTAGCAATATGTGCTATGGCCAAGGTCATGTTGGACCTTATATAGCTATGTAGCAATAGCCGTGTCAAACTAGAAACAAGTCGGAACAGAAAGTGAAAGTGAAAAGTGAAAGCCCATTGGGAAACTCCAACTCCCATTGTCATTGTGACACAGCACTCCACAGCACACAAGTGAACACTGCACACTACGAAATTGCATTTATGCCTCACCCGTGCAAGGGGGCAGCCCTCAGTGGCGCCCCATGGGGAGCAGTGCGGTGGGACGGTACCATGCTCAGGGTACCTCAGTCATGGAGGAGGATGGGGGAGAGCACTGGTTGATTACTCGCCCCACCAACCTGGCGGGTCGGGAGTCGAACCGGCAACCTCTGGGATGCAAGTCTGACGCCCTAACCGCTCACCCATGACTGCCCGTGCAAACAGTGCAAACAAAGGATAGAGAAACAGGGTTAAAACACCCCGCTTTGAATTGAAGGCGCCTGCAAAAGAGGGTGGAAATTCCACTCCAGAATACTGCCGTGCAAAACAAGAACGCAGTAACTCAAAATGGTCGAACATTTTTTTATATCAAAATGGGTTTTAAACTACCTCATTTGTCTTGTGTCAAAAAATGGTGGTCCAACACTGTCCCGTTTTGGAGAAAACTCATTTTGAAAGTGCAAAAATGACCCAAAAAAAGTTAAACAAAAACGCAGTAAGTCGGCGAGTTACTGCTGCACGTTCCAATGGGACTGGTTTGGGAGTAGACAGTAATACAAGCTAAGAACGCAGTAACTCCTGCAGTAACTCCATTTTGTGGCAGTAATACCAGCCAAGAACGCAGTAACTCTGTTTTTTGTGGCAAAAAGACACATAAATGTTGTTTTTTTGGGGGGTTTTTTGTGTGCATTAAATTTCTATCCTAAACAAGCATTACCAGGAAGTGTCACCACCAATTTACCGACAACACAGTTGTCACGCCATATGGAAAACTTTGAAGCCTTTTTTCTCAGTTTGCCGTTTTCAGAGTTACTGCGTTCTTAGATTGTAGGGCAGAATAGACTAGAACAATGGCAGATGGAAGCCATAAAACCCAAGCTGTTAACAGGATGATTTGTGACTTTCATTTTCACCCCCAAAATGTCATTTGTTAGAGTAGAAAGTTAGCAAGAGGACCAGTCAATGTTTCCCTATGAGGTGAGATGCAGTGTGAAATTGGGTGACACATATGGAGAATAAGAAGTGTCAATCTCAGGTTCAGAGAGTACAGACTGTTTTTTTCCCTTTACTTCTAAAGACAGGTAACTTCAGTGACTAACCCCTCTTTGCAACTGCACTTGTTGTTCTGTATCTCCTGTGCACTTTGTATTTGCTGGTGATGTTGGTTTGATTATGTCCTCTTTTGAAAGTCGCTTTGGTTATAAAGCGTCTGCCAAATGCAATGTAATGTAATGTAATGTAATCTACCCGTCTTGTGGCATTATTACAAACAGCTGATGGATGTGAATACTGATGTGAATACTGGATTTTTTCCCAAAACCCAGGATTGCCTCCTCTCTAGAAAACCATGTTTTCAGCTCATTTACCATCAGACTATGCAACAAATAGAGGCATATTCAAATAATATCATGTCTGTGATACACAGTGTTGAATTTGAATGAATTATGTAAATCATTTCAGAGGTGAAATGGTGTTGTATGGTGGATCATCTGTTCCGCATTATGCTGATATTGCACTGTAATGTTGTAATGAATGCAATGTAATGTGTGCCACCAACTTGAACTCGAGGTGGGATAATAAAGATAACTCGACATGACTCACAGGTGCATGCACAGAGACTTCACTTCCTTCAAAGAATCAAACAATTCACCTCTCTCTCTCACACTCACACACATATACACACACCTGTTTTTGCCCAGCATGAGCACCTTGAGTGTGGAAAGGCAAGCGATGCCGGACAGCTCGGAGATCTGGTTGTCGTAGAGGTCCAGGAAGACCAGGCGCCTCAGCGTCTCCAGGCTGTGCACGCTCCGCAGCAGGTTGTGCTGCAGGTTCAGCATCCGCAACTTCTCCAGACCCACCACCGGGGGGCACTCTATCAGCCCACGGCTCATGGAGAAACAGGGGAAGTCAGTCACACACACAGTACCTGAAGCTTCACACTTTTCAGTACAAAACAACACATACTGTGTAGGATTTGTGATTTGCACTATTTGTTTCTCACTTTAGTTGATGTTCTGTATTTTGCTTTTATTGTCATAAAAGCCCATTGGTTGAGATGAATCTTAAAGGTTTTGGTGTTCCTTAAAGGTCTATGATGGGCTTGCTGTCAGTCCCAGTAGGACCATACGAATTGGGGCATAAGAGTGATGTAGTGCTACAACACATGCTGTAAATAAATGTCAATGAACAATGTGTCCTCTCATCAGTGATCGGCAAAATGGGTTCATTAGTCACAATCTACAGACACATATTCCAAATGACTTGGTTTTACCTGTCCAAATCAGCCAGGTCATTGGCTGGTTGAATGATCACCAGATTGAATTGGACAGGTAAATTTGGAATACGTGGCACTGGATTGTAACAAATGAATCCATTACGCCCATTACTTCCTCTGCACACAATACAATTACCTTTCTCTGTTTATCTATGCACTGCCACATGTGGTTGCCCTCTTAATAGGTCATTATTGCCCCCTGCTGGTTATAGCCTATAATTACAAATTTGACATTTAATGACCTTTTTTGTCTGTGACGTACGTTCAACACCACTGCATATCAGCGCCTGTACAACAGTGGTGGTGCTGAGCGTCAGACTATAATCACCTGTGTACACAGGAGGGCTCTGTGGTCCATGGGGGCTTACCTGTTTAGG
Organism: Engraulis encrasicolus; assembly: GCF_034702125.1. Taxonomy (NCBI): domain Eukaryota; kingdom Metazoa; phylum Chordata; class Actinopteri; order Clupeiformes; family Engraulidae; genus Engraulis; species Engraulis encrasicolus. The sequence continues at coordinate 47,515,834 of NC_085878.1, forward strand.
TCCAAGCGCTCAGGGCTAGAGGTGCCTTCGTCACGGCTGAAGAAAGTCATCGGAAAGCCAGGCAGAGAACCATGTGAGGCTGCGGCTGTTGTGGTCAGATCACCTAGAGACAAAAGGGCATATTTTTTTTCCCACAACTTTCAGTCACCAATCAGAATATGTACCGGTAGTCAAAACCTCAGGAGACATTACAATTTCACCTCTGCAGAAGTTCTTTAAGATCTGATAAGATACTCCAAAACCTGGCATAAAGGCTGCAAAATTAGATAGATTTAATTAGATTAGATCAATACGACATGATAAGACAACTTCGTAAAATCATTGAGTTGTTTACAGGTGTAAAAACAGTGCAGTTTTTATTTGTCGTAAAGTTTGTTCGGTTTATCTCAGAGATAATCTCACTCAAGAGTGGTGAGACAGTGTCTGCTGAGTGCAGCAGACGGCTCCTGTGCTCAGCTCACACACCCTGCTTGCATGATGCTACAGAGACAGATGGAACGCAGAGACACTAACGGCCCACTAGCAAATGAGATGCACTGAAATTTCAGTGCAACACTTGAGTCCCACACTTCGCAATGGGGTATTTCCAGAATATAAGGCCTCATCTGGGAGTCACTGACTGAGTGACGGGGAGCAAGATCACAAAAGGGTAGTGCTGACCTGAGGTGTCAATGATAGTATGTTCAGAAAGTAAATAGAAAACTGATTGGATCAAACCTGTGACATTATGGGATAAAAATTTGCAAATTTGGCAGTAGACATCACAATTTCAATTGAGCAGCCTAGTTGCAATACTTTCTCTGGTCCCTGTCATACACAGTGCACCTTTAAGTAGCTAAAGCAGCTTTGTAAAGTACCCTACTGATTTTCACATCTAAAACCAGCTATTGACATGAAGTTCTTCTCTCCTCTCCAGAATGAGCATGGACACTGTGTGACATGTGTGGTACGATGTGACTGATGTGACGATAGGGCTTGTTGGTCCTACCTGTTGCCTGATGAGGGGAGTGGAGGTTCTGTGAGTGTGATGAACACCCAGCGCTACGAGAGCGGACATGGCATCGGGAGGGCTTGGCTCGGACAGACTGACCACCCAGGTCCCAGGAGGGCTGGCCGGGGGGCATAGCCTGAGGGCTGGGCACTGGCAGATGACGGGCTGGAGAACTGCGCTGCTCTGCCACAAAGGCTAGAACTGGGCCAGGCACCAGCCTCTTGCCACTGTGGCCAGCATGGCACAGATCTAGACAGTAGCACATGTGAGGGTAGGAATGGGTAAAATAAGTTAGTTTTTTAGCTTGTTTATGAACAAAGAGTGTAGAGGTCGAGGCTGTCATGCGAGCATTGTGTGTGTTTTGGGCTTACTGTTTGGTGCTGGCTTCAAAGAGTCAGCATGAAGACGTTTGGCGAGTTCTTGGCATGACTTGAGGTCAAACTGTGGGGAACGTTTTAGCATACACATTCACTCACTCACGCACACACTCCTTTGTTATCAATTACAAAAGAAAGCACATAAGAAAAGCAAGCGTTGTGCTATCAAAGTGTAGCCTACAGTGCCGATACTCACAGTTTTTTGAACATCTCTATCAGGAATCAAAGACTTCACTGCAGCAAGACGCAATTTATAACTGTTCACCTTCAAAGTAATGCAGTGCCAAAGGGAAAACAATTAAATTGTGCCCGTTAAAAGTAACGGCTTAGAAACAATATTTTAGTGTTTGGTTTACGTTTTTGTATGTTTGTGTTTCGTGGCTGGGTCATCTTACCGAAGGCATAAAACATGGCGTAGCACTGTTCTTTTGGTGTCTTTGGGAGCGCATGCTGATAACACCCACTGACAGCAATCCTGTCAGATAACGTAGTTTGACAGTCACGTCTTGATCTTCAAAGTGGCACTGGCAGCCAATTGCTAGAGTGAATACCGGTCTAATTTAAGCTTCCTTTACAAGCATTACTTCGCTGACTGTTTCTTAATTTACGCCAAGACAAATACAGCAACAATTGTACAAGCTTTAAGAAATATACTATATCTGAGAATACGACGGCCGCTTCATGTAACATGCATGCGCCATACTTCCTTAGCAACGTCAACACATTGTCCTAGCAACGCCAACATCCGCCCTTCAGACACAGATGCACGCACGCACACACACGCGCGCGCGCGAGCTGACCCCAATGAGGCCCAGAACAACAAAAAAATCTATAGCCTACTGCTTGTGTCACAATGACTGGTCTTACATTGGTAGACGGAGATGGACGAGGTAAGCCATTGCACTGGAATGAAAACTGAGTCCATCCAAAGCAGTCCATAATTCTATTAAATAAACACAGGCAGCTGTCCCTGTTCCCCCATGGAAAAGATAGGCCTAGGCCTACAAGTGCAGCTGCATCAAACAAAAACACCACAAATAATAAGCAAGCAAAAATGTAATTCTGTGCCTACGTATATATTAAAAGAAAACCCAAAACAAGGGCGCGCTTCCATTTATGATTTACTTTATTAAATTATTAAATAGGCTACAACTATCGGAAGTGACATGGCTCATGTGCTAGGCCTATAGCGTGCCATACCATTTTCACAGGGACCCCAGTTTCATTTTGGCCCGAGCTGGTTTCTTAATCCTTCCCCATCTCTCTCACTGTCCTGTTTAGTTAGGCCTAATAAAAGTGTAAAAACCCCAAAAACAGCACTTTGTTATAGGGAAATGTGGCCTTGTAGGCCTACTTCCCCGCTACCGAGAGGTGAAAATTGCTCAAAGCAGTCAGATTTGGTCTCACATAAAGCAGAGCGTGTGCATCATCCTGATGAGATACACTCCTGTGGATGCCAAGGTGTCCCCACATGACATGACAGGCTATTTCACATGGACAATGCAAGAGGGAACATTCATTATAATCGGGGCACAGGTGAAATGTTGTCTTAAGTGGTTGCCAAATATGAATCATCTGGTAGCCTGTAATCATCCATGCACAATATCCATCCTCATATAATGCCATTTTCAGATTCAGATTTAATTGCTCATAGATAAAAGAGACATGTCAATGAAGGCTGATACCATAGTGGTCTGTTCTTGGATAAATGTGTTGCTCAATAACACTTGGTGCGTGTATCTCTAAAAAGGGAGCAGGATGTTAAGCATCCCATGCATCTGTGAGACATTTGACACTGTCAGGTTTGCAAATGCCAAAGCGAGCTCTAGCCATCAGCCTTGTTTGTCTCCTGCCTTTGTGTTGTGTACAGGGGGAGAGAGAAGGGGGGCTGGGCAAATCATCTTTATCTCTCTCTCTCTCTCTCTCTCTCTCTCTCTCTCTCTCTCTCTCTCTCTCTCTCTCTCTCTCTCAGCAGTGAGTCTATAAATAGCTCGCCTGTGTCAGAAAGAGACAATGATATAGGACAGAGGTAGCTAAAAGGTGTCCTCAGTCACCATTTTTTTTAACAAACCTGGCTAGATTATACTGTCAACGCGTCCAAAAAGGGCTGACTCAAAGAGGAAGTGAGCTGGGGAGCAGAGTCACTTCCTCTGTATGCTGCTGGCATGTGTTTGTGGCGTTGCGCAACACACTCTTTAGCAGGAAGCGTGGAGTATACTGTAAAAGCACTTCAGTCAGTGAAAGAGAGGTGCACCTGAAGGACTGACAACCTCCTAAAATAAGGGTGGTTCTCCAATCATTAACATAGACGTGCTTGATGTGTTCCGACCACACACTTGGTAAATGTTGAGTCATTTGCGCAAGTGTGTGAGAGTGAGCCTAAGTGGTTTTATTTCATTTGTGTGCCATTGTGCTGAGTGGAGACAAACTGGCTTGATTTTGTTGGCCGACAAGTAAAGGGGTTAGGCCTATAACCAGCCACAAGCAGGACTTTAACTGGCCTGGGAAATAATTATTTGAAAGGGCCCCCTCTTACATGCAATGATATCTGATTCTGCCCCCACACACACACATCCCCCTTCCCTGGACCCAGGAAAACTGGCCCATTTGTTTGTCCCCTCCTGTTGGCTTCCCTGGCTACAATGTTGATCCATGAGAGGGCACTGGATTGTTTTTCTCCTGCTAGAGCTACCTCGTTGACTGTTTTGATTTTGCTCTTCCCAAACTGTTTTTGTGGTAAGACAAGAACACAAACAACATCAAATGATTCACAGCCCCACAAATTACAACCCTTTGTTTCCGTGATGGGAAGATTAAACAGGATTCCAATTTTTGCGCGTAAAGTGCAGAGTGCATGTGGTCAGCTCCTGTGCGGTAACGCTCTGCTGCTGGCAAGATCATGCATTGCCACAGTGAATTGTTGCCTGTGACTGACTGGACTGAGCGGACCATCAATAACAGTGGTCTACTTGGGTAGGGCCGGGTCGGATGGTGCAAAGGCGTGAGTCAGTGCACGTGCTAGGCTACCTGCCGACGAGAGACAGACGTCACGCAGCTGACACACATTCGCGAGTGCGACCGCGCACACACACTCCATCCTGAGTCTGAAACACTGCGCCAAGCTTACTGTCTCAAAGCATCCTAAACCTCAGTGTGTCTGGAAGCTTTCTTGTTCAAGAAAGAGAGCAATGTAGAGTTCATAATGGAGACGGAGATTCCTTGTTATTTGAAATAACCCCAGAATTAGATGGTTATGGTGGAAATAATGTTCAAAGAATACGGGTCATGTTCTGTATTTCCTGTCTTCTGTCTTCCCTGACAAGCAAATCTCCTCTGGCCTAAATGCCAAAGCCTATTATCCAATTTACAAGAGCGGTCGACACCGCTGATTGGCTCCCGTCCTCTGATTGCAATATTGTTACCACCTGAATTTACCACTGTGTCATCACTATAATAGACAAAGGTCAAGTAATGGCAAGCCCCCCGAATGAAAAGATAACACATACAAAGGCTATGCGTGCGCTGACAAATGCGTTTTTTCGGTTTCTGTCCTTTCTCCTGCCTCCCTCCTGGCTTCAGCTCGCATTTTGCTGGTGGGTTGGGGATGAGTGCGGAAAGATGCCATGGCCCAATCCGAGGGCGCGTTTCAAAGGGAAAAAGCCTCTTACATATCAGGAAGTAGCGCCACAAGAAGACTCCATCCTCTCCGCTTCCCCAGCTCCTAGCTGTGTCTCGCTAGCTGCTAACAGCTCCGCACCACCACCACAGGGCTCTCCGTGGGGTAGAATCCGGGAGCTCTGGCAAGCTGTGGAGCGCATCTTCGGGGCTCCCCTTGGCATCCTTCACCGCTGGTGGCAGAAGCCCCAAGCCTTTTGTGGCCTTTACCCCGTCGTAGCTTTCGATTCGAGCGCCAGCTCCGTCAATATCAGCCGGGGCGCCACTGGCTCGGAGGCGGACGTACTGACAGCAGACACGTTTACCTCGGGTAGCATGAGTACAACCATGGAGCTCCACGGCCAGTCTGTATCAGGCTTGGTCGGGCATACCGTAAACGAGGAGGTGATCACCGTGGACCAGCACCAGCAGGATATGAGCACCCAAGTGACCATAACTGTTGCCATTCAGGCAGCGGAGGACGAGGACCAAGACCCTGACGAGGAAGTCTCGTCAAATCATTTGGACATTCACGGAGGAAGCGGCAGCGACGACGAAATTGCACGGCATGACAAATCAAGGTAAGTTACAATCTGACCACCGTCACACTTTGTTGTCCTATGGCATTACTGCAACATGTATCGTTTGTGTGATGAAAGTGTTGGCTACATAGTTGCACTTGGGCTCATAGCGAGGGCATTTAAGACAGTTTTACGCGTGAAAACGTGAGTGCATAAATTGGCTTTGATACACCTGTGAGTTGTATTTGGTTAGATTGTTGATGGAAGTAGGCTACCCTAAGTAAGATAACCATTGACTTGTTCGAGGTGCTTTCAATTAATCCCTTTGACGTAAACGATGACCAGCCAGGTCGGCACCTTCAGACCTGTTGATCTAATCCCCCCCGCGCGCCACCTCTCCTTGCTTCTCGATTTCTGACACTTTGAAAGACGCTGACCTTTTAGGGGGGTTACTCTTCCTCTACCCAGCTCAACACTTAGAACTCTACGTGCACCTGATGCAACAGATCAGTGCGTCACTCTCTTGAATGACTTTCAGTGCAAATTGCTCCCACGAGCATCATGATCTATTTCAGCCTGGCTAGCTCAAGCGCCTGGGATGCTTGGCTTGGCTGGCAGGTGTGTGGATTTGAAACGTCGTTGTCCGACGCCAGTCCGCAGCTAATTACTATTGAGTAGTCGTGGGCGAGAGTGGTGACTAATCAACTTTTTGTGTATTTGAAGTGCTCCCCAACTGCAACGTGTGTTGAGAATGCCACTCGATACGTCTACACAGGGTGGCGGCTACTTTAGTCTGCTTGATTGTTATGAGAGAGGCGAGTGTGGGAGGAGGCGATGACTCACACATTTGATTTCTTAGAGACCGAGTTTTCTTAACGGCAGGGTAGCCAGCGATAAGTCCCCGCCACAGTGGCCTAACTGGATGGAGTACCCAATATGCCTAGCCGTTCGTGGAGAACGCATGTAGAGACTGCTCTGTGTCGGTGTCGGTGGGAGATAATCCACCCTACTGTAGATTAAAAAGGTCCTTGCCGCTTCACTAGGACTTGGCTGGACAGCCTGTGGTGCTCGGTTCTTGGCGCAGAAAGCTGTGGTGATGGGTCATATTGTGGCGAGGCAGGCTGACGACAGGAATCTTGAATCCGAGGCAAGAAAGCCGCATGTTGTCGGACCCGTTCCAAAAACAGCCCCCACAGTCCTACTCAGACTTGTTTTGTGCTGTCAATGTGTTGACATCTCCTCCATAGAGCAGCTCGGGTCATCCGAATTTGGATACTCCCTCTCCTTCCAACTCACTCTTCAGCCTTAATTTATGCTTCATTGTCCTTTGTCATTGTTTTTGTCTCGGTCTCCCTGTCAACTTTGTTCTGTCTCGTGTCTGTCATCAGATTTATCTTTTGTATGCCTGTTTTTGTCCCCTGTCCTGTTGTCATTTAAATCCCCCCCCCTCCCCCTTACCTCCTAATTTCTACCACATACAGGCATACAGTGGGACATAGAGCCCATGTCCCACTGGTCCCTAACATGCGCACAGTCCATGTTGTTTAAAACGCATAGTCCATGATTTCCATAGAACATGGATGTCAATTGTCCATACCCTGGCACAGTTTACACTTCTGCAGTTCTAGCACTTTGACACTAACACTTAAACCCCTACACTCCCCTATGCACAGTGCAACCCGACAACTCCAATTTCACTGCACGATGTTATACAACATTTCTATGTGTATTGTGAATAAAAAAAACCCTATGTAATCATTCTGCTGTTGTTGTCTCAGTGGGGCTGGCACGAGCGGAGGCGAGCTGGAGGAGGAGAGCTGGCAGCCCCCGGACCCGGAGCTGACCCAGAAGCTGGTGGCCCAGATTGAGTACTACCTGTCGGATGAGAATCTGGAGCATGACGCCTTCCTGCTCAAACATGTCAGACGCAACAAGCTGGGTTTCGTCAGCGTCAAGCTGCTCACCTCCTTCAAAAAGGTGCTTTTATCACGTTTCTCCTCTGTGACGTGTAGGTGTGTGTCTGTGTGTCTGTGTCTGGAGGGCAGATTGGGGTATGTGTCTGCACTTGCGTGCAAGTGTGTGTGTGTGTGTGTGACAAACGTGTTGTGCGCATAGCTGAAAAACCTGAACCCCTTCTCTCCTCAGCAAAGGGGTGGGTATCTTGTCTAGCAACAGTGTGGGTGGTTGTCAATGAGGGTGTACAGGCCATGGCCCATTCTGCTACAAATTACTGTTAAACATTAGCTCATAAAAGGATGTTGCATCACTTCAATGACCTGAAGGTCTGTGTAAAAAGAGGAAGTTGCATCAACTAAAGTTTGTTGCCCATAGCTGTCATGCTGTATGTTTATATGACAGGCATGTCATTACATCTTTTTTCCCCCTGTGGTCAATTGAAATTTGTGGATTTGTAAAGAACAAACAAGATACATGTTGCCTTGGAAGAACCATGCACAACTGAAGTATCTAACCTGTAACTTTTCTCCCAGTTTGTTTTTGAGTCATTGAGTAATTTGGCAGCTATGGGCATCATTGTTGATTGAGACTACAAATTGATCACAAACAAGCAAAACACATTTCACAAACCTCTACGTGAAGCACCTGACCTGTGAATGGTGGCCATATAATATTAGTTTATGTGGAATGCCACAGAAATTACTGTTGTACATCAGTTCATAAGAGGAGGTTGCATCACTTAAATTACCTGTGTAAAAAGTTGAAGCTGTGTCACGCAAGTCCTGTATACCGTATATTACTCATTGTAGACACTACTTTCCAGCTTTTAAATAATATGAACCTTGGGTTTGATTTGCAAAATGTTGGTACATGTTAGTTTGGATGAGCGGGAGACCCACACCCCCAACAATCTAAGATAATAATTTGTTTTCTTTTATAAAAAGACAATAAACATGCCATAAAACCAATGCTTACCTGCTTGTTGTTTTTCCCCCCTCCTCTGCAGGTGAAGCACCTGACGCGTGACTGGAGGACCACGGCCTACGCCCTGCGCCAGTCTGCCATGCTGGAGCTGAACGACGAGGGCCGCAAGGTGCGCCGCCGGACCATGGTACCCGTCTTCGCCAGCGAGTCCCTGCCCAGCCGCATGCTGCTGCTCAGCGAGCTCCACCTCTGGCCCGAGCTGGGAGTGGAGCTGCAGGCAGGAGGAGGGGCTGCAGACGCAGGGGGTGGAGCTGGATCAAATGTGGGCGGGGTTGGATCTAACGGAGGCGGAGGTGGTAGCACACAGCAGGAGCGGCTCATGGAGCTGCTGCTGAAGGCCTTCGGGACCTACGGGCCGATCGCGTCTGTGCGAGTCCTGAAGCCTGGAAAGGACCTGCCCGCTGACCTGAAGAAGCTGAGCGGACGCTACACGCAGCTGGGCAGGGAGGAGTGTGCCATCGTGGAGTTTGAGGAGGTGGAGGCTGCCGTCAAGGCCCATGATGCGGTGGGCGAGAGGGGCGATGGCAGCAGCCCACTGGGGCTGAAGGTGGTTCTGATCGGCACAAAGCCGCCCAAGAAGAAGGTGGGTAAAGAACGGGGACCGCGGGAGGATGGAGAAGCCGGTGTGGTGGGCATGGGCATGCGCAAGAGTCGCTCCCTCAACAGCCGCGTGCGCGAGCTGCAGTTCGGCGATGACTCTGCGTGCAGCTCCTCTGAGACAGAGAGCAACCCCACCTCGCCGCGGCTGGCCCGCAAGACCCGCTCGCTCAACAAGCTGAGCCCTACATCCGGCGGCACAGGCTTTCAGAACAATCATCTGAGCCCGGCCGTCTCCCCCCGCTCCAGCCCCTGGTCCAGCCCCCGAGCTAGCCCTTGCTCCCAGCGCAAGTCCCCCTATGGCGGCAAATCGCCCCTGGTCAGCGAGGGACGACTCAGCCCGGAACCGGGCCGGCGCTGGGCCGACTACTCCTCGGACAGCAGCCTGACCCCCTCGGGCAGCCCCTGGGTGCAGCGCCGCAAGCAGGTGGCCTCCCAGGAGAGCAGCCCCGTAGGGAGCCCCATGATGGGCAGAAAGATCCAGAATGCAGACGGCCTTCCTCCAGGGGTAGTGCGTCTGCCCAGAGGGCCGGACGGCACCCGGGGCTTTCACCCTCTCGCCATCAGCGAGCGGTGCAAGACTGTTACCACACAGACCTGATTTTGGTCAGGACCATTCGATCGCCCCCTTTCTTGGCTAGTTAAAAGACTACCCCACACATCTCGGATCCCTCTGCAGTTTCACTACCTTTATCTACACTCCCTCCACCCACCGAAACAAATCCGAACACTGCAGTGGCCACCAAAAGAATATATTATTATTTTTATTTTGAGTCATTTGAAAGTCTAGTCTTTGTAATACTTTTTATACACTATTTTGTTAAGTACATCCATTTGTGACATTTTTATTTTTTGGTTCAATATTGAAATCAGTGTTGTAAAGCAAGTCAAAACCAATGACTACACAAGAAATCACATCATGTGCATGTAGATCTGATGCCAAGTTTCTTGGTCTTGGAGATTTTGCCTCGAAATCATGTCTGAAAAGATCCGCAACGGAACTGGACTTAAAAGCTGTGCTTTTTTTTAGTTGTTTTCATTTATATCACTTTATCTGTATGTCTGTAAATGTATGTGAGTGTACTGTTAGTCCTTTTGAATGTTGTCCATGTGTTTACGGTGTGATGTGGTGTGGTGTATGAGGAATCGGAACACCACTTGGATTTTGTTTAAAAAAAAAAATCTGTGGCAATTGCACTCATCTGATCAGAGGCCATAAAAGTTCCCCCCTTTTGCCATACATTTGAAATGATGGTGGATGGATTTTGTTTTTGTTTTAATTTAAAGTTTTTAAGTTAATTTAATATTACCATCCCCTCCTTTTTTCCTTTTGCCTTTCAGAGAATAATTCTAATTTTAGTCGTTACCTCTGTTTATCAGACATTGTATGGCAGGGGTTTCTTCCTTGGCTGGAGCTCTCTACTGCTTCCTGTTGGATTGATTGTAGCATGATGAGTTGAGGGATACACAAAGGGACGTCGACACAACATGGCAAGCATTCCCTCTGGCTCTTGCCTTTATTCCAGAGTTGGGGTGATGTACAGCAGTATTTGCTATGATAAAAAAAATAAATCACTGAAATGGCAATTCTTTGGGTTTGATGTTTTGTATTTTTTGTCCCGAGTCCTACAGTTGTCAATTATAATGCAGAAAAGCATTTGGACCAATACAATGTGTAAAATCAAGTGGTGAGATGGCAGGTGCTCGCAAGGATTTACATTCCACCCCCCAAACCCACAGATGCTATGGTTTCTAATGTAGATGCACGTACACAGGCACGCTCCCTCCGGAGACCGTGTGGGCTTTGCTGGTGTGAATCTCTGCACAGATGGACGGCTCTTGAGCGTCACCAGTGGAGTGTGAGTGGGGGCACGTCAAAAACGGCACTGTGGAAATGGTTGGAAAGTAGCGAAGAGCAAGGCGACGACAAACCGTTTGGGGGAGGGAGGGGCGTCGGAAGTAAGCCACTGGCAATTCTTTAGCTCCATTACATTGTAGAACTCAATTAGTGAGGGTATGACATTCAGATGTTTCTTAGCAACCAGACAGACGTCTATGGTAACGCAAATTATGCTGAGCTCGACATGGAAATGCGCTGCAATTAGGCAATGGTGAGCCTGGCCACCACACGGGCTGGCAAGTGTGCCAGAAGAAGGAACTAATAGTTTTCATGCTAATTGATGTATTTTGTGTTTTTCCTTTTGTAAGCACTAATTAAGTGTCCCACTCCCACATTCATTCTATTCTTTGGTCAATGCAGGCCTATGCCCTACTACACCTACAGAGTCTTAAATGACTACCTCCACCTAACATGACTCACGTGTAGTCTCTACAGTGTTATTACCTGCAGTGTCTGGGCTGTGTGATGAGGTTAAATTACACCTGCTCGTTGGCCTGAGTAATGGGTGTCACACTTGGGAGTGCCTTTCCATCTACACCAAACACCAAGCACTTGGGTTTAATAACAGCCATAGCCAGGCCAGCCACTCTACGACAGCAGGGCTGCTTATAAGGTTTAGGCAGCCCTAAACATAACTGGTCAGGAGGCCCCCCTCATAACACATTTTTTGTAGTCAATCTCAATTTAGGAGGCCCCAATTTATGAGGTTGTGGTAGAGGCCCTAAGCGCTCAGCTTACTCAGCTTATGCCTACAAAGAAAATACACAAGAAAACCTCAATTCATTCTTGGAAGTATATCCGTTTCAACAACTTTGTGAAAGAAAATAGATATCACGATGATGACTCACAAAGAGCAGCTGTTACAGCTGGTCACCCACATCAATGCCAGTACTACTGACTACACACACACACATGCACGCTCATGCACCGCCACCAGTATAAGCTGAAAGGCTGCCAGCTGGGTCTCTTTCAACAGCACACACCCACATGTACACTCATGCTGTTGCTGTATGCTGTTATGTGGGAGGCTGTGGGTGAGGCCGTGGCAAGTTGAACAGAGGCATCCTGCTCGTAGGAGGAGGCAGGAGCATATTAGTGCCGTGGTATGTGCTGAAGTCTGACTACTACACACTGCGTGCCTCCTTTCCTGTGTGAGAGAGACAGATCAATCACGGTGCAGAGCAGAGGAGGGACATGCTTGCACTCCCACGGACGGCATTGTACTCTTGTTACGCAACAGCAACGAGGCAGAATAGTGAGAAAGGACCCCCTCTTTCCTCATAACTGTTGCTCGCAAATGGGCCTTGCGCAGTAAAGTGACGCAACTGACAGGCAGGAGTGACAGTGTGAAAAAGAGCATACTTGTGCTGAAACAGCGTGCAGCTGCAGGGTCAAGGGTGAATGACCTTTTCGTGACCCATGGGGTCAAGTAGATATTGGGTGAATAGCCCAGGGCAGAAAGCAGGAAGTCCATTTTCTGACTGAAATTGTAAAACAGTTTCCAAGTACTTATGACTTCATCTACTAGAAAATTTTACATTTCAACATCTTACATTAGGCACCACCTGTGAATATGGTGTATGTAAACTCTCAGCATAGAGGGCTGTCTAGAGGGCTGTCAGCATTTAGAAGCAGATATAAAGCCACATCAGAAAAACAGGCAAAGAAGTGTCTGTCTTCCTACATTTCTGTGGTCAGCTTAGATAGGTAGGTAATGATGGGGAAAGCTAGTAAATGTAATACGAGATTGTAAAAGGACAGACTAGGGAAAGGGCTTTCTTTCCTTGGATCTGTGTACATGTACTGTTTGCAGATATTTTTAAATGCTGATTCTTAAAATTCGTTTACACATACACATGACATAAAAACTCCATTGTGACAGGTGAATTTTAGCCTGTCAAATGAGATATTTTAAAACTGAAGTTTTGAAATTGACATTTTAAAACTCTGTTTATGTGTGCAGGTACGCATGATAATGAATCATGCCTTTCCAAATGAAAATCTGATGGGCAAGTCTGCGCTTGGGGGTTGCCAGGAGAATGGTACATTCTGCACTGTATTGTGTCGGGTGTGAAATTTGGTGAAGGAGGTGTGGGGTGGTTTTTCAGGAATCGGGCTTGGCCCCTTCGTTCCAGTGAAAGGAACTTCAGGATACCAAAACATTTTGGACAATGTTTGGAGTGGGCCCCTTCCTCTTCCAACATGACTGTGCTCCAGAGCACATGATCCATAAAGACATGGATGAACTTGACTGGCCTGCACAACCTGAAGCCTATAGAATACCTTAGAATAAATAAGAGCTGAAACTGAGGGGAAGGCCTTCTCGACCAACATTAGAGTATGACCTCACCAATAAGCTAGCGGAAGAAATGGTCAAAAATTGCTATAAACACTCAACCGTATCTTATGGATAGCCTTCCCAGATGACGAGTAGAAGTTGTAAAAACGGCAAAAAGGTGGACCAATATCATATTGAACCCTATGGGTTGAGAATGGAATTTAAGCAGTTAAGCTCTGCTGTATGGCAGTATAAGTATATAAGAATATGGCAGTTAAGTTGGTGAGTCAAGGCAGGAGAGGAAATGCTTTTGGTAATTCAGTTTACAGTATGTGTAGCAGCTCCGCAGCTTCCTAGTTGTACCAGGAGTAAGCTACACAGAGAGCAAAAGTGAGTCATTGAAGGGTTTTATTCAGATATGATGACTGCACGTTTTTCACAGCCGTATGCCTGCCACAGACAGAGTATTTCTTTGCTGAGCAATATTTTTTTTGTTACATTATTCCAATTTAAAGCAACACATAGATTTCCTTTTCAGCCACTAAAGGTCAAGGACCGAAACAGAATGGTTTCCAAATTTAGTGTGATTATATAGTACACCACAGAAGGCAACACACCAAATTCAGATGGACTTTTCACCCAGTTTCAAGTTAAAATTGCACCACTGGAATAATTTGGATGCATGGTTGGAAAACCTGCTAGTATTGCTTCCACAATAACTAAGTACAAATTCTTCCAAATAAACTGATAATCCCATCCTATACTGAAGTTGATGAAAGCCTGGAGAGACATACAGAGAACTGAAACATAACCGAGTTTATTTATTCTTAAAACCTGTTATTACTGTGATGTGACAACGTGATCTGACAACAAGTACCGGTATGTGCAACACATGCCAGTACAATTACCTTTTGTGATCTGTTGTGTTCATAACCATGCACACAAGCGCAATGGATTGTAACCATTTTTGAAAGCCTTCTTCACTCTGTTATTTTTCGATTTCCGTTTACAAAATAACAACCGATCAACTTAAAGGTTTAAAACATTCAAATCCTTCTCAGGAGTAGAAAACAAAACAAAAAAACAAGAAAAACAACAGTAGAAGCTGAAGCAGCAACAGCATGCCTTTGAGAAGGTAATATGTACGTATCAGTGCAGCAGAAGAACACAAAGCATCTAGTGTTTGTCTTCAGTGAGTCCATAATCACAAACCACTCAATTCTGCTTTAGCGTTCTTTCATCCTGCCATGGGTAAGTCATTACAGTTTACAACCCGACCAAATAAATAAAAACAATAAACAACACAATCACTTGAGTTCTCTCCGCAACCGTCAGCCCAGCCACACAGTCCGGCTCGACCACGTGGCACTCTGCTTCATAGACCACACAGGCTTTCATGTGCAAACAAATCAATCAAACTATTGGCACCCCGCATCAATGTGCATCTTCGCCGGCTTCCCATCACTGTCGCAAAGCGCATGTTCACCGTCGTCCTCCATTTCATAGGTCAGCCTGGTATAGCATACATATGGCCGACGACCGGAAGCTTACGAGCTTCAGTGGCTGCGCACAGGGGCCAACCCTGAATTAGTCTTATTCCATGGCCCACTGCATGGTGTAGGAGTGGGGACGGGTTGAGTGATGGTGAGGAGGTGGGGATGATTGGAGCCCTGGAACTGCTCTAACACATATAAGGACAACACTGGGCATGACATGAGTCCTGTCGGTACAAGGGTGGGGGAGGGAGAAGGGTGGGAGGGAGGCTGTTGCAGTGGAAGCCTGGTTGGCTGCACATGCACAGGTCAGTATCAAGTGTGACTTCACCTCGCATAGAGTGCATAGAGAACTAAATAGGGTGGGGTGCAAGTTCACGTGTGTGTGAGAAAAGAGTTTGATGTGATTTTTCTACTTCCTGCAGATGAATGAGGAGCACTACAGCACTCCACTCACCCCCACCACCCTACTCCCACCCCAAAACTCTCGACCAACCTCCACCACCACCACCACCACCACCACCACTACACTGCCTTCCGAAGAGAGTCCACATCTTTTGGGCCAGGTGATCAGATGTAAAGGGAGCCATCAGCGGGCCCCACGTAGCCCACGCCAATGAGCAGCACGTCGATGAGGGTCCAGATGCCCAGGCCTCCGAAGCTGAAGAGCTTGCCCAGACCCTCACGCCACTGCCCCAGGTAGAAGCGGTCCGCACCGAAACCACCAAGGGTGATGCTGCAAAGAGGCAAACAGAAAATATGTGGCAAATACACATTACATATTTGGGCTTCACTGGTACACCTTTAAAAGCCTGAACACCATAAAAAAAGAATATGCTGCAATTTTCTGTGCAACGATTTCCTTTAATACTCAAGCACAGTCGCACATAATTTCTTAACAAAATTTATTTATACACAAACACCGCACAATAAACCAGGGTTGCAAAAATGTACTCTACAATTATACATGTCAGGGGAAAGAACTCTTAAAATTTCCCCAAATTCTTTGTGGTCAACAATGTCGATTCAGGACAACTGCTTAATGCAACCACATATAACCCTACCACTTCTTAAAGTGTCTACAATATGTTTTGCAGTGGTAAAGAGACCAACTTATCTTTCATGGTCGGTCGAGTTTGAACAAAAAGCCTCACAGCATGAGCTGTGTGAATCACAATGATTTGTGAGTGATTACTACCTTAACGCCAGCGCTGTTGACCATTTGTAGCCTCCGGTCCAGTTGCAGTAGAGGCGCTTCTTGAAGTCTCGCTTCCCTGGGGAGAGATTAGGGTTGATTGTTAGACCATAATTACATGGCAACCAGCAAGCTACTTCCTACTTTAAAGCAACAACAAATAACATCAATCACGCCATTTTTCCTCGAATGCCTAGATATAATACCCAATCAAACAGACTGTCTCATAATTTAGAAGTGATATAAATGCACACCCCTTTCACTAATATTGTTTAACATGACTAGAGATAGCAACAAAAGATGGCAAAAGAAGCACTATATCTGTAGTTTAAGAAGGTGCTGGAAAGAAGGAGCTAACAGAGTTTTTTGAGTGCAAGTGTTAAGATGCCCTAAATCGACTTGCCGAAATACCGTATGCAAATATCGTTTTAATCATCATTGTAAAGTAATCTCGATCACACTATAATTAGTCTTTTTGAATTATCAAGTCAAAACAAAATATTAAGTCAAAACAACACAATTCATGGTCAACGGATAATAGTTACATTTTTTTTAAATCTGTGTATGTGCGTGCGTGCCAGGCTTGTACGAAATTCCGAATTGAATTGAGAATGACCCCAAAATTCAAATTCAATTCTTGAATTTCAATATGAATTGAATTGAAATTCCAAACAGGAAATGGAATTGCAATTCGAATTGGAATGGCAGGAAACTGAATTTCACAGAATTTAAATTCTAAGAAATTCAAAGCAATGACATAATACTGACACTAGGTGGTGGCAGGGATGGTCAGTATCTCGAATACTTCAATTAAAATACATTTCGAAATAGAAAATAGTATTTTGAATTTGGTATTTCATGTCAGTGAATTACAAGTATTTGAAGTTTGTTTCAAAATACTTTCCCCCCTGTATTTTGAATTTTCAAAATAAGAGAAAATACAATAGCCTACTTTCTCCTGAACAATGCAATTACATAGTACGAACACGGATCAAATAGTATGTAAGTGATGCTTGTAGCTATATTGGAATGTAAAAGTGTTTGTCTGGGAAAGGGGTGAAGGACTCCAAAGATTGACAGTTCAATTCCCAGGTAACATTGTCAGGTGACTACCTGACTACGAGTTACTAACGAATAACCAGCCTCAAAATTCTGAATTATTGAATATATACTGTTGGATCAAAAAACGCCACTCTTGATAAAATATCATCAATAATTGAAATTGCCATGCTAAGCACCAAAGGTGCAACCGTGATCATAACTAATGCTGCACCATGCATCACACACAAGATGGCGCTCTAAGGCCACAAATGGTGCATTAGTGACGCTTTGCAAGATACGTGGACATAATTTACAAGATACACTTTCTTGTTTATTGAACTCACATACAGACCTTGACATATCTGTACCATTTTTTCAATGCTAGTTGTGCCAAGTAGCCCATTGTTTATATAGCCTTCTCCATAATTACAAGAACTTAACATTATTGTTTGTTCAATGACTGGAAATGATGGTTACACAGGAGTTTGTGTGGTTTAAAGTAGGCCTACCTTTTATTGTGTAAGTGAATTGAATTGTTATTTTTGGTCATGCCATACAAGCCATTGAGTAGCGAAGGGAAATTGAGTTTCCTTGCTGAGACTCGAACCTTGAACTTCTGGCATGCAAAACTGGGGCTCTAACCGCTACACCGATTAGCCAGACTCATTAGCTTGAATGTCAGGACAGACCTACATACCTAGTTTCTATTGTATTTTGTGTATTTGAAAATGCAAAATACAGTATTTTGATTATTGATACATTTACTGTTATGTATTTTGTAACATATTTGTAACATCTTATTTTGCATTGTATTTTGAAATAAATTTAGTTGTGTCTTTGCCCATCCCTGGGTGGTGGTGTAAAATTAAAAGAAACTCAAAGTAATGACAAAATAAGAACACTAGATGGTGCTGTATATTTATAAGCATGTGTCTATTCCCGGCTCTGAGGTGGGTGGGAAGAGTGAATTATAGCCCCCTTAGGTCACCTGTTGGGCTGCTTCCTAGCAGTGTTTTAGGATTTGGGTAGGTAATTATTTGACTTTCGGGTTTTTTTAACTTCCATTTTGAGTTAGTACAATGCCATTATCTATTTGCTGTAGACCTTAGGTGGTAATATTTACATACATTTTGGTACATAACAAATAAGAAGTGTGAAAGTCATCTGTAGGCCTTGCATAACACTAATTATTATACATGCAACTACTGAAAATCACAATGGGGGCCTGCATGGTTTATACAACATTTACTTATCATTTTGAATGCTGAATACATTTGTAGTTAAATTTATTAGCAATATATATTTGTATTAATGCTATTGTACTTAGTTACACTGTTATTGTTGTATTTTATTATTTTGAAAACACAAAAGTTGTGTGTTCATCCACTTCCTGAATTGCAGTGAGTTTCAATTCCATTTTGAATTCCATTTCCTGTAATTCAAATTCAGTTCAATTCAACATCCTGTAGGGGTGGGGTCAATTCAATTCAAATTCAATTCCACATCCTGAATTGAATTTAATTCAGAAATTCTGAATTTCGTACAAGCCTGGTGCGTGTATTACATGTTACTTTCACAAAAACAAAATAGTGCCAAGTCTGGACGTACCCAGACAGTGGACGTGATCCAGCACTTTGCAAGTGGTGTTGTATCGCCTGCGTGGGCATGCCACGGTCATGCAGTTGGTTTCATTTTTGCAGCGGTACTGAGATGGGTCCAGTTGCCAGCAGAACTGACACGTTAGAGTCTGGTTGAACTCTGTTTGCTGTTTACCCGACTCATCCTGAAATCAAACGGAGTAGACGGGACAATTCAGGAATAGATACACTGAAAACTATTCTATCACTCTCGCACACAGATCTCTATACCTTACCTACATCCACACATACTGTATGCTTATCGTACACCGCGCGCGCGCGCACACACACACACACACACACACACACACACACACACACACACACACACACACACACACACACACACACACACACACACACACACACACACACACACACACACACGCTGTGAGGATACTGAAATGTAATGTTGGGTCATCCAAACTCACTGTGCAGTGGACACCTCTGTTCGGTCTGCACAAAAACGCTGCTGACTTCCCATAGGTACAGTTGGACAGCTTGTGCTCCTGGTAGCTGCAGGAGACACAGTCTGCAGGAAGCTTGTTGCATAGCCCACCACTCGGACACTTGGAGATGTCACCCTCTGGTGCACCTGGAGTAGCTTTGGGTTTGAAATGGAAAACCACATTAAATGTTGACTACCTGTGCAATCAATTGATTTCAATGGGGGTTATGGGATGAGTTCATTTCAAAGAGAAATAAAATGTTTTTAGACTTCCTATAAGTACAAAATCTGCATGCATACATTTCAACATCTGTTTACGCCGGTAATTATAATCAGGTAAGGAGATACTAAAGCAATGTTTACCTGAAGACACAGGAGGGGCCACTGGACTGCTGGTGACAGGATTGAAATGTGCGGTGCTTAGAGCCTCCTGCCCCACATAAGCAGCACTCATGTACCCTGGTGTGATACAGAAGGGAGAGAGTGGGTTACAAGCAGTCATGTGAGGGAGAGGAAAAATAGCCTGAAGTCCCAGACCATGGTAAGCTTGGATCAAACCTTTGTCTCACCCATCTTTGCCTGGCTGTTACAAGGCTAACAATCACTGTTGTACACACCATCACTGACTAACAACAAAAATAGGGATTAATATCATGTGAACAATATTGGACATCCCATGCTAGCTGACTAGAGCCTGGTCTCGTCTATTAGAAGCCAACATGATTTTGACACTATGTGTGCCTGCCTCTGGACCTTGGTTATCTGCGCTGAACTTGCCTAAATCCATATTTTGTGATTATGAAGACAAATCTATGTCGTGACATGAACTGGCCTGCATACCTGCAATGCATTAGCCAGTTAGCTTATGTTAGCTGTAGCATACAGCCTCAAGCGTTCAAGACAGGCAAAACCATAACAGAAAGCATGTGGTTCTTACAACTTCTTTTTCACTCGTCCCACAGTTAAGTGCGACACCAAAGAACCCTTACACAAATGTTTCCCAATTGTATTATGTATTATGTATACAATATGAGCTATAGCTAGCCTTTGATGTAGTTAGCATCCTCATTGAAATCACACCATTATCAACGACTCGAGAGTATATTATTTGCTTTGAATGAATATACAAAAGAGGACCTTACCCTTACCGTATACAGATTTAAAACAAAGATCTGTGATCAACAGCAGCGCTATTCCAGAGGCTTTCATGATGCAGTATCTCCTCAAAACACTCCACCAGCGCAGGGAAGCCATGACAACCTCTTCCTCTTTGCTGCTTCAAGCCCCGCCCTCTTATTTCCATGGTCCTTTCTGTGTCATCCCACTGACTACTGTACCAGAGACAATGTTTTTTCCCAATCCAAGCCAACTCAATGAATTTACTGTACACACTAAACGTGTGGTATAAACGTAGTGGTACATTAGACACCCACCTTTAAGAAATAAATAAATAAAGTAATAAACAAATAAATAAACAAACAATTAATGACTTTATGTGGACCATGCCATGAACCTTCATCACTGGTTTACTAATCGGAGCAAAATTCTGAAGACATGCAGAGTTATTCTCATAGTGGGTTAAGTCTCCGAGTTGAAAATGATGAATAGGCTAGCTGTTAGAGCTCATGGTGTGCAACTAATAACTGTAAAATGAATAAGCTGGCCTGTGGCCATGGCATTCCGCTCCCAAAACAACTTGTCTTGTTTGACAGAAATAAACAGTCAAGTGAACAGAAGTATTCTGGTATTTATTTCACAGATCAAGAAGCACTTACATGGAGATAGAGCTTAATAACAAACTCCATAACAAATCCTTTTTTTGGACATACAAAGATCACTCAGCCATGATATGTTTACTCTGAAATAAATATGAATCAGTCCTTCAGCAGTGCATAATTTCATCTGACCATCGTTACATCCTTCATTGTTCCATCATGATTTCTACTCTAAACCTATCTAGGCTACCATACTCAATGTGTCTGGTGTGTCTGATTACTACTGTGTTCCAAAACGTTCCCATTCAAAAGGATTACACAAAGGCAATTTTCAGGTGCAATCATGAAACACAATGGAAAACAGTCAAAAACGGACACAATTTCTTTCTTCTTCACAGACAACCGAACCACCTCAGTCAAAAAGGTCTTATCAACATTTTGACATTATGAAATACTCTACAAGTATTAACTGTTCCCCTCCTCACTCAATTCCTCATTGCATTGGCTCATTTCCCTATATCTTTTGCCATTGATATTCCCCTCATACATTAAGATATCTCCTTGTCTTCAGTCAATGATGAACGTGACTTGAGAATTTAAAAAAAACGGCACACATGGCTTTTCAAACGAGGCGCTGGCAGGTCCGGCTTTAACTCAGAACACCTCCTCTGCGTTGCGGCAGCGCGACACCTTGAGCAGGGTCAGGCGATCAAGAACCTCATCCACAGTCAGCTCCCCGTGCACCTTGTTGTCTCTCGTGCGCACGTTCACACTCTTCGTCATCCGCTCCTTCTCGCCGACCACTGCCAAAAAGAAAAAATGAAAATGGGAAAGCAGAAAGATGCTCAAGGTAGTGCCAAGGGACGAAAACACAAGACAGCTTTCCCAACACCAACCCACCCACCCACCCACCAGGCACGGCATAGCATGGCATGGCATGGCATGGCACAAAGAGCTTTTTGTTGGCAAATGACACTTCCCTTGCACCACCACAGTGGACAAAAAAATGGGAAAGATGATTTGATGTTTATTTCTTTCACGGCAGACTCATATTTTTCTCACCCAGGATGAAATTGTACTGCGCGAGCTGGGCATTGCGGATCTTCTTGTTCAGCAGACAGCTTGAGTCCAGATCGGCATCTGCCATGAAGCCTGCTTCCACGAACCGTTTGCATAACTAAGGCAGGAAAAGGAGAGAGAGAGGGGGAGAGAGAGAGAGAGAGAGAGTCAGTGTTTCCAGTGGCAACCAGCAATAAACATAAAACATCTATGTACAAGATCAAAGTTACAACAGCCACTGAATTTAATCAAACAACGATAGTCATAATTATTTGAATCAACACTCGGAAACATTTTCAAGGTTAATGAATCATCTGAGTCAGTCGGTAGACGGTTTCATGACGCAATACGAGGGCGAATGCCCCACAATGTTTGCGCTTCCACTATGGCAGCCATTGTTTGGAAAAGGATTTATTTGACTTTATAATGACTCGTGAACATTTTGTGCTGACCATTTAATCCTATAACCCATAGTGAGAGTCTCGTAAGAAAACCAAACAAACGTTGCATAGTATCCCTTGAAGGACAAAGGGACAACTTGTGAAAAGGAAAGGCGTAAGGAAATCGAGGTGTACCTCTTTGGCATAGTCCTCCAGTGAGGGGTTAACGGGGACAAACATCACCTGCCGTGGGGACAGCCACAGCGGCCTGTGTGACAAGAAGAAGAAAAAATACACCATCCACATGACGACATGATTACACCCTGCCAGAAGACAACCTTGACAATTAACGCTGTTCTCAGCTGGAGCATCCGCCAAGTGCCAGTGTCCACAGAATGACTCACTATTATTGTGGCATGAAGGAAATTAAAATAACAGATGACTGATTTAATTGAATAAAATGAATCAAAATTAAATGAAGCCATCATTGCAGAGCTATTTTGGCTACATCTTGTACTTGGGTATGCGATTTGTGCAATTCCGGAGAGATGAATGACAGATATACACATGAAATCTCAATGAAGGCCTCCTGTACATATATGGATTTGGTCATAGATATAATATTTTTCGCACCACTTCCCAGCGTAGTTCTCTGTCAGGATGGCAATCATTCTCTCCACAGAGCCCAAAATGGCTCTGTGAATGATGACGGGCCGCGATTTGTCATCTCCGTCCTTACTGTTAAGAAAAAGAAGAAAGAAAGGAAGGAAGAGAGGAGGAAAAAAAGAGCACAGGAAATGGGAGGTGATTACATTTACACATTCACTTTTAGCACTTTCAGTCCATTCCCTCATTCACACTCCCACGCTCAGTAAATGCTGCAAGAATATCATCTTTTAAATATAGACTCAAAAGGCTGCAAAAGTCCGAAAGGGCAGATGATGACTCACCCTACAAAGGTCAGGTTGAAGCGGATTGGAAGCTGGAAGTCCAGCTGGATGGTAGCACACTGATGATACCGACCAATAGCGTCTTTGATCTTAATATCAATCTGTAGTCAATCAGGAAATGGCATTAAGAATGGCATTGACATTATGGTTTGTACTATGGTGGCAATTCCCTTGCAAGTTTGAAGGGGGTGAGGGGAATGCACTTTTAGGCCTGTGTAATAACAGAGTACTAAATTAATGAAGTTGAGCTAAGAAAACACACACATCCGTCTCAATACCATTGGGCGCTGGAAGTCAAGTAAACTGGAACAACAAAAAAAGTCTGCAACACCAGGCTCTGATTTCTCTTTTTTATTAAAATGATGTTTCCAGGCAGCATGTCCTGTCCATGTCATGATGGGCATGCTGCCTGAAACATCATTTTAAAAAACAGAAGCAGGAGCCTGGTGTTGCAGACTTTATATTTGTTGTTCTGGTCAACTAAATCAGTGGTTCTTAACCTGGGGTGCGGGCACCCCTGGGGGTGCGCCAGAGATTTTAGGGGGTGCGCGGAATTTTGTTTGCGTTGAGGTTGTGATCAAAATTCTGCTTCCAAACATTATAATTAGGTCAAATCAAGACCAAATTAAAACATGGTTTGGTCCCCATATAAAGTCATTAAAGTATTGATTAATGTCTGAAGATTAATGTCTGAAGATTAATCACTCAAATACATTTTTAGTGCGTATACACCCGTAGACGCTTGGGTTGGGGGTTTGCGGCTTGTCTTGGGCACAGGTCAGGGGGTGCTTCAAGAAAAAAGGTTAAGAACCACTTAACTAAATGAATGAATAAATAACTAGAACTATAAAAGAGGCTATGAAAACATACACCCACATAAACACACCCACACACACATCATTCCTGTTGTGCCGTTTTGCAATACTAAAGTCTTAATATGTTCATGCCTGTAGGGTAGGAGCAGTACTTAAGAATAGGAACAGAGATAGCTTTAGTGTTTGTGCGCACTTTGATACTGTGCATTTGCCTTGTGAGGTTATTCTGGCCGTGTACATTAATATTGATATCAGTTTCATACAGTATCTTTACCTAACCAACGTGTTAGTCATTAATTTACCTTAGGTCCATAAAAGGCTCCATCCCCTGGGTTTAGTTTCCAAGGTTCCCCAAATTCATTGAGACTTTCCTCCAGTTGCTTTAAAGAGCAAAGAAAGCTCAGTTCAGCGGCATGGCAATAAAAAAGTGATTATCTCAAAGCCAGAGCAAATATTGTAAAAGGCCCAAAAATAGCACATTTTTCATTTTTAAGAGTACATGATGTTCAGCAGTAATAATGTCAGATAAACTCCGAGTTCTATTCTACAGCTACCTTTTCAGCTTGGTTCCACACGGCAATGTCGCCGAGGTACTTTTCTGGCCGCGTGGAGAGGTTGAGTTGGAAGGAGAAGCCGAAGACATCATAGATGCAGCGCAAGAAGTCCAAACAGCCCTTCATTTCAGAGCCAATCTAAGGGCAGAGGAGTACAGCCGTGACCCAGGATTGCATTATATCATAATAGAAATAAAAGGGGGAAAACAATGACAGTTGTGGGTGAAAGGATGGACCGAGAGAGCAGGTGGAGAGATGAGGGGCTGCTGATGGGGGAGGGGGTCATGGGGTAAAAATAGGAGACGGGAGACACAAGGACAAAGGGAGAAACAGGACAAAAGCCACTAGATTGAAAGAGAAAAATATGAGGCTTTTGAGTACCATCAAATTGAGTCGAGGACATAAAAAATGACAACATGAAAAACAGCAATCTATGTACAGGTCAACTCATTTCTCTCTAGCAATATCCCAGTGCACTTCAATGATCTGCTTTTCAATGTTCTTTCCTGAAAGCACTTATGCAAGAAGGTACATGCTTATTTTAGTACCACTACCTACCTGTTCCATGGTGCAGAAGATGTGAGCGTCATCCTGCTGGAAGCGGCGGACGCGAGTGAGCCCGGTCAGAGTCCCAGACAGCTCGTTGCGAT
Source organism: Engraulis encrasicolus (assembly GCF_034702125.1). Taxonomy (NCBI): domain Eukaryota; kingdom Metazoa; phylum Chordata; class Actinopteri; order Clupeiformes; family Engraulidae; genus Engraulis; species Engraulis encrasicolus. The sequence goes on from NC_085878.1 coordinate 47,541,029, forward strand.
GGAGCACCCCAAAGTCGGCCAGTCTGAGGGGCAACTCGCGCCAGGATCGTGGCCGATGGCTGAACATCAGACTAGGAATGACGGAAACAGACGGAAAAGTGAAGGTTGGAGGAACATAAATAAAAAGAAGATGACACAGTAAAAGAAGTGGTCATCAAAAGTGGTTGATGAGAGAATGAATCGATCGTTCTACATATTTTTTATAATGAGTGGTCCAAAAACAAACGAGTATTTGATACAATAATGTTTGTTTCTCTGGAAAGTACTTTTCTGAACCATCCTCTGGACCAGTGTTTCTCAACAGGGGTGCCGAGGCACCCTGGGGTGCCGCAGGCCACCCTCAGGGGTGCCGTGGAAACATGGCTGATAAATAAATTGTGTAATATAATACATATTTGTCTAAATGAATGCTTAGTCAGTGGAATCTTTCATCTGCCATTTACGCAAAATAATAAATTTAGGTCGCCCCAGTAAGCTGCAACTTCGAACGTAAGTTGTGTGACGTCTCCAAATATGTTACTTTTCTAAGTTTGTGTGGTATCGGATGCCATGCCATGTTACGGCTTGATACGGCGTGACTTGAAATTTTTCATGAATTGAAAGGGTGCCTCGCTTAAAAAAAGGTCGAGAAACACTGCTGTGGACAATATGCCTATTCTGCCCTACAAAGGCGAAGTGCAGTAACTAAACCAACATGAACATCGAGAAAAAGGCCTTCAAAGTATTGTGATATTGTACTTAAGCTTACTGCAAGTTTGACATGGCAATCTCTCTAACACGGGACACATTTGGACCATAAGGCTTTGTCACAAGATAAATGAGGCGTTTAGAACAGTGTTTCCCAACCTTTTTTGTCTTGCGTACCCCCTAAGCATCTTAGTTGTGGCCTGAGTACCCCCCAATTCATGTTCTACATTGCTTTCTCTGTCCTGATGTGACTGCTCCACACATTTGTTATAATAATAACATTTCCCCAAGTACCCCCTGCAGTGTGTTCGCGTATCCCTTGTGGTACACGTACCCCTGGTTGGGAAACACTGTTTAGAAGACCATTTTCAGTCTAAACTCAATTTTCACAAAACATGTAGTTATTGCACTTTGCCTTTGTATAGCAGTATTAGTCCAACTCTGCAATAAAAGTATGCGAAAGAAGAACAAAACACATTTCACAGAAGAACAGAAAAAGAGCAGCTAGTTCAAATGTAAAACACAGATGCACAATCCGTGCGTCAGAGCTACTTCAGGCATTTGGTTACCAGTGTCCAGGACAGTTCATGGGCTTGAGTGCGAAGATGTCCTGCTCCACGGGGAAGGAGAACATGTTCTCACTGTAGTGCTGCCAGTGGCCGGAGGTCTCCCACAGCTTGCTGTTGTAGATGTTGGGAGACGCCACCTCCTGGAAGCCTCTTCTGTTGTACTCCTCCTGTGCATGGCCATGGAAGAAGCCAACGGAGGACAGCAAAAACATTCTTAACAGCCAAAGGGGGACAGCAAATGCATTATCATACAGCCAAAATAGAACAGAAAAAAAACACAATTGAGGAGAAAACTGCACACCACACACTACTTGTTATAGAGTTGCAAGTTGCAACTGTGTACAGCTCTTTCTTCAATTATGAATCAAATTTGTAGCAGTGCAAACTATTTCTCTGATGGTTATATGTAAATAAAATGCATACATTGGCACAATTAAATTCAAATGCATACATTGGCATAATTAAAAAGTACAGCATCTGATGCATTATTGCTTTTACTTTGTGTGGTTGCTAAGTACATAAGTATCTGCAGACTGCTATGTGTGGAAAAGTCTGTTTACCCTGACAAATTCTGTGAGGGTGTTGTAGAGATAGGCCCCTCGAGGGAGGAAAAAGCAGCTGCCTGGACTGAGGTCGTGGAAGAAAAACAGCTCCTGATCCTGTGATGGCAGAGTTAAGACACATGAGCAGAAACACTTCCACAATGAAACAGGGCTCTAAATTAACACCAGCCAACCGAACCGCCCAAATGTTGGTGAAATTTCAGTTTGGCAGGCAGAAAAGACATTTTGACCCATTAGTGACAGTGTGTTTGGCTAGTAAGATTTACATCTATAAGCCATTTTGGCAGGTGGTGAAAAAAGTTAATTTAGGGCCTTGGTAACAGAAAGAACTCTGACGGTGTTAGAGAACTCCACAGTGTTATACTGTAGAAAAGAACTCCGACAGTGTTATTACAGAGAAAAACTCTAACAGTATTATAGAAGATACATGCTTGGAGTGAACTCCACAGCATTATAGTAGAGAACTCTTGACAGTGTTACAGGGAAGAACTCTGTGACAAGTGCTGTAGGAGGGAACTCCCAAAGTATCATGAGAGAACTCTAGAAAACATTAGGAAATAAGTCACTCCAAAAGCGTTACAGAAGAGAACTGCGGCAACTTTTTCCAACACACTGCGGGGGACTAATGGAGCACATGGAGGCAAATCTGCTCATGAATTCATGACTAAGTGCTCCTGCTCAACTATTTGCACACCATTAAAATGCAGAAAAAGAAAAAACTTTTGTCGTTTTAAACCAGCCAATAAGACACTTGTTTTTTTCCCACCTATACAGTAGTATATATATAGACACAAAAAACTCTAAATAAAAAAAAGCTCTCGATCAAAACAGAGCCATTTACAATGAGCAGCTGCAAGGAGGGAGCACTCATTTCCTTTCATAACGGTGTGCGTGAGCCTGCCTGCTGCGATTCCATCAGGGGGCCGGGAACATTCATCAGACAACAGACCCACGGAGGGGCGCACAAATCATGGGCGGCCGGCCAGCAGTATTGAGACGGAGAGGAAAAAAAGAAGTAGATGAATAGAAGTCTAGATGAACACATATCAGGCCACAGAGGATAAGAAGCTTGGCCACCTCCAACAAAATCAGTAGGCAATTGCACACATCCTCCCACAAAACATAATGTAGTTCGAGAATATAACCGCGTTACGGGATATACACGTCATAAACATTGTTCTCTGAGACATTGATGAAGGCACTGTACACTTGTAGGCGCACTTGAGGGCACCACAGGCTACCTCTGGTATTAGATTCACACAAACATCAAAACAATGTTTTTCAAGAGCGCCACCCTTCCAGAATCTAACTACTGACATTCATGAATGAGGAACATTCACGGGGGAACATTTGAAGAGTTCAGATGCAAAACCAAGTGCCATTTTAGAAGTCTGACATTTTTGTTTTGTTTTGAATATTACCCATCTAAAAAGAGCCTTTAAATTATATGATCATGTACAGCGATTAAAGACAAAAGAACAAAAGTTAGACTGATTGGCAAGTTTGCAATTCTTTTAGAAATACAGCACATTTATGTAGACTTTTAACAAATGCAAGTAGTAGGTTTTGCATCCGATCTGGACATTTTCTAGCGGCTTTCATTTCTTTTCTCCGTACTTTTCCGATCTTGCGGTGGTCTCTGTTGCGAGCCTCCTCCTGGAAGCGTTCCCACTCCTTCAGCATCTTGGAATCGGGGAAGGAGATTCCATAGATCCGCTGTAAAGTCTCCATGTCGGAGCGGCCTTCCCAGTACGTGGAGGAATTCTGAGAGCGGAGACAAACAACAGCTGTAGGGATTAGAGGCACTGACAGTACGGTGGCCAATGTACTGTACAGGGAAGTGTACTGACGGGAAAAATCGCTACTGATGTATTGTTCACACACGTGGTTGACATTATAGAATGTGTCTTCATATTTCCTGTAATATAATGCTGTATGTGACATGGCTATAATAATGTTGTTGATGTGAGCACTGAATTGGTAATGTCTTTAAAGACCTAGTGTGTAATGCAAGTAGTTTATTTCTATTTCTTTTTTTATGCCGTTTTTATTTTATTTTTTCATCAGTAACATAGCCACAACCATTACAAGATACAAAAGTAGGGTGACTACGGCCAAAATAATAACAACAAAAATAGGCAGTAGTTTATTTCTAAAATCTACGCTGCCCATCCAGGAATTTGATTTTTTTTATGAATGTTTGCTGGACAAATATTTGCTGGTCTGACCAGAGGGTTTGCAGACAAATACGTCTACATCACATTGCATTACATTAGGTCTAAGATTGGAAATTAAAAATGGAGAAGATCTACCCTGTACCTATTCAGGCATGAGAAGAGTGAATTTCCGAGCCATAATGAATACTTAAACATTGGTGGTGGTGGTAAATGTTCAGGAAAAAGATGATATTTGTGTATGGGCAGCCTCAATTCTGGATATACACTAATACAAAACCTGGACATTTAAAGCCATCAACCTTCTCTTCATTCTCTGCATTATCCATTTGTATGCCTCATTTGTGGAAAAACTTGACACAATAAGTGTCTGAAGTGGTAAGTACCATGAAAATAGGTTTCTCCTTCACAAACCTTGTAGATCTTTAAGGCTTTAATCTTCCCAGTGTGTCTGACATGAGGTCCTCGACACAGGTCAATCAATGGTCCACACCTGAAAAAGACATTAAATTTTATACAATGGACCACAACTGTAAGGCAATTAAAACATCATACATTGATGATAAGCAAAGTATGATATTTAAGCAATAATCCACGAGAGGCCATGGGTTTTGTGTTCGATAGCCGTTCCCTTAGCCGTAATAAATCGAGCACAAACCCACAGACTCAAGTGGCTTATTGCTTATCCAACACTGTTGCACTTAATCGAAGACCAAATTTCTTTAAAAGTGCTGTAATAACAATTAATTTGCCACGCGTCGTTCAGTTGACAAGTTGAGGAAGTGGTTGGTAACTGTGCCAACACTACTGGGCGCGCGCGCGTTCGTTGCACTGCCAGACACACACTTTGCTACAGAAACTCAGCGAGGGGAGATAAACACAGCAGGGATGAAACGTCTCTGTAATCACACTGATACCCCAACCACGGATGGTGCAAAGATGTGCTCTTCCTGTATTGTCCTACCCCAAATGCACCATATTCTCATTATCAACACAGACAGACGCGTCCAACTTAGTCGCGCATAGAATGTTAATTTGGAATGGTGTGTGTTTATGCCTGATTTACAACTGCCATCAGCCAATCACAATCATGAACCATACAACACAGTGTACCTGGCTTACCTGTAAACTGTTGTGGTGGGGGTGGTAACTTTCTCATTCAGGATGCGACATTTAAACTTATTGTACTGAAGGCAAAAGAAGCAAAACAGCAGGTTTGTGAACTACTGCCACATTTGTCAAATACAGTACATTTCATTTACATCTCAAACTACTAGCACTTATTATAAACATAGCAAAATTCACTTTAAACCCTTGCCAAATAAATACACCTAATTATACCAATATCATGGGGATTTCTTCATGGATTTGATAAAGAACAACTTGTCCTGTTAACATCAGATTTATCTATGCAGGATAATCCCACTGGGTTGGAATGTACCATACGTAAATGCTGAATAGAGGTCTAACCTTAAACATGCGCAGCAGTGTCTCTTTGCTGATCTCCAGCCTCTCAAAGGGCTGCTTGTCCTTCATGATGCCTCTACAGATGGACTCCAGGTCCCCAAACTCGCCACTGGACACACCCCTGAGAGAGAGAGAGAGAGAAAGAGAGAGAGAGAGAGAGAGAGAGAGAGAGAGAGAGAGAGAGAGAGAGAGAGAGAGAGAGAGAGAGAGGTCATAGCAAATCTCTTTGAAGCTGTGGGTTTAGTCACGATCACTGTTTATTAGTCCAGACCACGAAAGTACTGTATCTCTGCTTCACATCAATTTACATGCAATTCACATGCAATTAAAAAAAAAACATCCCACAAGCAATTAGTTTTTTAACAAACATGCAATTTGCACACCCTGTCTCAGCAGGCCTGAGAGTGAATGAATGACACTCTAATGCTTTTATCCTTTTCTATCCTTGTATCCTAATTTTTATCTGCTTATCTGTTTATTTGCTGTTTGCACATCCTCCCATGCTATGTCCATGTGATGGGGTCAACTGGGACTGACCACTGTTGATGGATGATATCTGTCCTTGTCCAATGTCTTGTTTATGTTACGGGAGAATGTGTGTGCTTTGGGAATCTGACTGTGTTGTGTTTGTTTTCATGTCTTACGCTCCTTTCACTAGAAGAAATTTCCCCCATGGAGGACAATAAAGCTATTACTACTACTACTGGTTACGATCAATCAAAACACTCTTTCATTTCTATTTTTTCCCTGCCCATGCACACCTTCAATTTCTATTTTGTTTATTACGAACATTGATTAGTACACAACCCTAAAACCCCCGTAACACTTACACAAATAAAAATTGAAGATGGTTAAGGCACTGAAGATGGCTTTAGGCAACAATGTCTGCCTAGTTTGTCATGTTCTTCTGATACATAAATATACAAATTGCAGTCGTGAATGTGACTATTCTCTAAACAAATGTACAGTACAAATAATAAAGACTTCAATTTAGTAATGACAACTTACTTCTGTCCGTCCAGGAACATGTCGTAGTAGAAGCCATTCTCAATGGGGGGTCCATAGCAGAGGCAGCCCCCATAGAACCTCTCCATGGCCTCTCCAAGGATATGAGCGCTGGAGTGCCAGTAAACCTACAGTGCCCACAGGTAGGGAAGCAAGTACATCATCACTGGAGAGCTTACTATAGGCTATTTTTTGTGTCAATCTCCATTTAAACGAGTGGTAAAAGGTAAGCTACTGCAATGAAAATAGTATCACTTTACCTGATGAACAGTAAATGCTGTGAAAATATGTTGTCTATTATGGTAATACAGAACTTGTAAAAAAAAAGAAAACGGTCGCCACATTTTCAAGAACTTGAAACAACCCCAAAGACCAAATAACTGCACCATTGAAGGAAGTTTACTCACAGCTTGGGCATCATCATGATCGAAACGTAACAATTCCAGAGAGCAGTCCTTCTCCAGAGGCCTGTCCAGATCCCACAGCTCTCCATCCACACGGGCAATCACAGAGTTGTCAGCCAGACCCTGGCTACATAAAGAACAGCCATTTAACCTATTTAGCCTAATTTTACTGAAATGTACACATTTAATGGTAGCCTGTGGAGGTCAATGACGTTTTATTGGGCTAATGCCCATAAATTAATTAGTAATTGGAAATACACCGCAATGAAAATGCTTCTTAGATAATCCACTAAAAAAAAAATCAATCCATACAATAGTACCATTAGCTGCGGTTGCACCACCCTGATGGGTGCTGCTACTAAAGTGTCATTGACCCATGGAATGATGCTAATAACCCCTTCTGTTTACAGCACAATACACATACAGTACAAACATAACGTTTTAATAACTACTGAACTGATTTTTATAAAACTTGGAAGGTGGATTAGACAAATGAGGACCTGCTGTTTTCCAGAGTGACTATGCGAATGAATACTTTCTTTCTCCACAGTGCCTGTATTTTTCCTCGGCCTATCTACAACGTTATATTTCCTACGAACAAAGTGATCCACCTGTTTTGACTGCCAAATGAATGCATTGAGCTTGACCAGACCACTCAACAGATCTCTCTGTCTGGTGAAAGCAGACTGTTTTCATGGTGCTTTGTTATGCAACACAGACAATTCACAGACAAAAAAAACAGCCAGTGGCTCCCTATTTTGGACAGCGGAGTGGTGCTGAAATGCTTTGCTGTTGCACAGAACAAAGGCATGGAGTGTGTCACACTAATGTAGGTACTTGTCAGTACTAGCAAAAGGCCTGCAAATGCACCTCGCTACTAGGAAGCACATGCTGATGTGCGACATCTAGTCTAGTCTGCAAATGTGTGCAAAGGCCTCAAAACATCATTAAACAGGAATAAAAAAGTAAGTTTAACGGGAGAGCTTATCTCTGTTGAGGAGAATTTCATTGGGCCTTTACAGTTTTACTTTTTGGATCCTGAACCTTATTAAACCAACATGCATGTGATTAAAATGTGCCGAACAAGAACCAATCACTGCGTTTCCCCCCTACCACCAGTTCAATCCAATTCCATTTTATTTACGGTGCAGCAGTAACACTATGAACATGCTCCCGAACCGTATACACCAGCAACATCAATCCAGAATAAAGTAATTGTCACAGACATCAACCAAACGCAGCAACTCCACTTGACCCCCACCCTACCACCCTCCTGACTCACTCACCTGATGCCACAGGCGACCTGGTAGGGGCTGGAGACCCAGGCCTGGGCCTGCACCGTCTGGCCGTCAGGCAGCGCCACAGAGATGGGGTGGCTCTCAGCGGCGTGCTTGGCCAACAGGGCATCACTCTCCCTCTTCAGCTCCGCGTACAGCTCCAGGCGCTCGTCTATGTAGCTGGGCCACGGGTTAAGCTGAAGGAGATAAAGGAGCATCAGTATTATCAGACTTTGAATTATGGAGCTCTGCTGGGGCTATAGGCCAAAGTAGTGAAAAACAGTACAGCCTTGGCACTGTCAAACTGTCAACATGTTGACATAATGCATAGTGCTAATAGAGACAGGATTTAGGCTTACACTGTTGAGTAATAAAATAGGACATTTTGGACTTTTTAAAGGTATTAGGACAAGTTTCTGTTTGAGATAGATCCAAACCTCTGCAGAAGCTTTCTCTCCCCCCGTCTTCTCCTTCTTCTTGGTCTTCTCTGCTGATTTGGGCTCTGCGGTGACAGGCTGCAAAGGACCATGACAAATGTGAAAAGGAAATCAAGATGCCCAACATTCCAATGTGCCAAAATGGGAATACCATCAGGTATACTGTAATCAGTGAGTGTAGCATTTTGTCATTATAGAAACAAATAATTTGGAGCAAAACAGTGCTGGTCAGAGCGGGCCATGTCCTGTCCCACTACTCAGCTGTCATTTGAGACTGATGTTGCACAGTATTGCATTTGCCAGTGACATTACTGGCCACTTAGATGACCCCTATTTAAAGGAGCAGGCACAATATCGCTGTAAGGAAGCCATCACTAGTTAGAAAACAGTAACAACCTTCTGTTGTGTGTTGTTCTTTTGAATGTTGTTGGTTTGTTTTTCCTTTACTGGTTTCTCTCTTCTTTCTTGGTCTTTCTGGGGCTGTGTTGGGCCCTGCTTTGCCTCTTGTGCTAGCTCCTCTTGGAGACCCCGGCGGAGGTGGATAAGGCGGTACTTCAGCTTTTCGTTCTCGGTGCGAAGGTCCTCCAGCTCCGGACTACTACTGGCCACAGCCTTGAGTATGTCCTGGCCTCCACAAATGCCATCACGGAGCCGTTTAATTTCAACACTTAACAGCTCTATTTCTTTCTCCTGAGCGGCCAAACGTGCAGCCATGCGCTCCGCCATGTTTAAATCCCGATCAAAAGGAGGAGGAGGGGATGGGAACAGCTGATCAGTGGAAAGAAAGAAAGCCACAGCGGCCTCCGCCGGACACATGGGTACACTTCAGGCAAAGATGGTCTTTCTTTGCTTTGGTCTCTCAACAAGCCACCCACAAGCTGCATGTATTTTCATGTGTGTTATTAAGAATGTATTACAGATGCATTACAAATGATTGTGTGTCTATGGGAAATGTTATTACTAATAATTGGACTTTAGAGACGCTTTATTTCATCAAATATATTTGCAGGTTCTGCATAAACCTTCAAGTAATTGGGCGCGGGCACACGTGTTGCATTATGGGATATCGGATCCATGTTTCGTGCCTTACCGCTAGTAAACAAAGGCAGACGCGAAACAAAGACCGAGGAAGAAACACGATTTTACTGAGAGAGAAACATGCTAAAATGCAAGAAAGGGTGTGGAATATATAGGGATACATTGCAGAAAGAAGCCAGAGATCGGTATATGGAGAAGATTGGCCTTATAAATGGACTGGATCCGTATGAAGTCCCTAGTAAGGAATGAAGTTGCCTTACTGCCTAAGTTCACCCTTTCGGATATCATTGCTTATCTAGTCTGCTCTGCTGTGTCAGTGCTCATACTCTGAACGAGTTTAAGTGTTACAAGTCAGTAGAAGCCTTCAAACAAGTGAACGCTGGACATCTGAGTGGTATGGAGGTCATTAAACAGGAGGAGAATGTCGTGGTCAGAGCAGAGGTAAGCTAAAATCTGTTTCTACTGCTGTACAGCTGCAACACGTGTTTTCAAGTGTTCTAAACGGTATTTAAGGCAGTGATCTGACTAGATGTAGGCTAATGTAAACATTCAGTGGTTGTCATGCACGTCCTAAGATATACAAAGAAACAGTATATTGTACATATTATTACAAAAATAAACACAGCAGTAGGCTATCAGGCATTGATGTTAACTTTTGCTCACAGGCTAGTAGTTTTTATGGTAATGGTGGTCAATCTACTAGTGGGTAGCAGTCCTGCATAGAGTGAAACTTTGTCATTGTTATGAAAGTGAACAATGCCTATCCATTTTTTTGTTTCCTTAGGTCATGCACTCCCAGCGCGTAAACGACCCTCCGCTGAAACAGTGGATCATCATAACTGGCAGCTGGGAGGTCAGCTGTGCCCACTGTACCTGTATGGCTGGCATTGCGGAGTCCTGTACGCATGTTGGGGCTCTGCTGTTCGCAATAGTCAACTTACCGCAAACGAGAGGCAAAGACTGTGACAGCACTATGCAACTCAAACAAGGCCACAGGTATTACGCACAGGTGCAGACACAGATCTTTGTGACAGGTTCCTCTTACTGTGACTTTGTAGTGTGGACACTGAAAGATCTGGTCGTGGTCAGAGTTGTGCCAGATGTTGTGCCAGATGTTGGCACAGGAATTTTTCCGCAAGGTTTCCCTCCCTGAGCTCATCTGCCGGTACTACTGTACACCCGAGACCCCTCTACACCACAGCGCACCAGAGTTTTTACTGTGAAATCAAAGAACAGCAAAGCAGCCACAGCACCAGCACCAAAGCAGCAGTGGAAAACAGTGAGGAACCCAAAATCAGCAAGGAATGAGACCAACAAAGAATATGTGTGGTGTGTGTACAAAGTGCCTGAGGAGCTAGACACCATGGTTTGCTGTGACAACAGCAGCTGTACGACGGACGCAGTGGTTCCACCTCACCTGTGTTGGACTTGCCACTGCAGAAGAGAAGGCATGGTAATGTGATGCTTGCCTCTAATCACAAGGTGGTAGTTTTGCAGAGGTATTCCTGCACTGCACTGAAGTTCTGCACAATTTCCTTTTTTCTTTTTTGAATATTTATTTTTTTTGTATACGGTCTGTTAAGATAATGTGTCATTTAATATAATTTGCCCCCCCCCCCTTTATAGTACTCAGGTGTTCTGAAGTTGAACTACTACTGTTAAGATATTGCAATAATTTCCTTTGTCCCCCCCTCCCCACCATTACATTAATATTTTGCCTTGTACTTTTTCAAATGCACCGTTTTGTGCTCTCAGGTTCTCAAGTTGCACTGTGAATTTATGTCAACACTACTGTTAAGATATTTCAATACAATTACAACATTTTTACTTACTGTACTTACAGATCTCAGGTTATCACTAGTTGCACTTTCAGTATTTACAGTGATTCAAAACGACATACTTGAAATGACTTTTGTCTTATTACTTTACTTGTGAATAAAATTATACACACTTGAGTCTCAAAGCACATTTATTTCAGTCAACTTCAGCTTTGCACAACACTCCTGCTCATGATGGTCAGAGTACAACATACAGACACAATCTTGTCAAGGAATGTTTTTTCTTCACCTTCACATGGTAACACCATGTTGATGGGCACTTTTGCAGACAAAATTGTGTATTTGTTTCAGACAGTTCCAATCACCCTTTCCACGTGAATTCGGAGATGAGCAATTGTCCTTGTGTTTTCCACATCTCTTGCTTCCAATTGACAGTGTCCTCTTGTGAAGGCGGGGATCTTTACCTCAGCACACACCGGGCCCCTGGTCAGCTTCATCCTCTAGGCCTGCAGGTGCTGATGCTGATGCTCCCCAGTTGTCTCCACTGTGGATCAGATACAGATTTTTATTAGCCCAATGTGTCATGCAAATACAATGCCCATGCAAAAGGGACAAAACATATCTTAACAAGGCTGATGAGCAGAATCAAAAACCACTCGCCGAAGAGTCAAAATAATCATTGTTTTGAAACACTTAACATTTCATTGGACAGACATAGATTAAGAGATGCACCCAATCTAGATGGAGACAGAGACATTAGAGCCTTAGAGCCCTCATTGTTTTTAATTTTGTCAAAGGTATGTAAGGCTTACCTGGTGTAACAAGGGGTGTCTCATCCATCGACGCTATGCTCTCAGTCCTTCGTCGTTTTCTTTGTTCCTGTCTCATAGCGAGAAGTCTCGGTGGTGGTGGTGACTGTCTTGGTCGTGTACCCCAAGTGCAGTGATAGTGCCCAATCCGGATGGGAGGTGTTCATTTCATTTGCTGGTGTACCTAGTGAAACAACCAGTGTTATTACTATGCTGTGCAGCTTACTAATACGTATGTAGCAGAAAATAAGAGTGTTGTAGAAAGGGAAATCGGGTGCTACACAGTCCTCTGATGAAGACGCATATCGAAATCTTACTGATAGTAGGCCTACTGGTAAAATAAACAATAGGAAAGACAACCGTGTGGCACCAGATACCTTTCCACTTATGATGTAGCCCTGCTCTAAATGCACCTGGTTTATCATTTAAAAGCATGGAGTGCACATTTCCTTTGTTTAAAAAGGGTGTTGTTGTGTTTCAATGGACCTGGCTAGCTATGCCAGCTACAGTAGGCTGTAGATTAGCCAACAGTGGTTGATGAAAGAAACAGTGCATTTAACGAAAACTATTTCACTTACCAAAATGAAAATGCAGAGAGCACACTCGTCAGGATTGAGTGGAAAGTTATTTTGGTCGTCTTACAGCAGCGACCCATGCTAGCCGACGACACTTTGTTATATCCGAGACTTGGTCACCATGGTGCTGCCTCCAAGAAGGAAATGAGTAGAAAGATAATCCAATTCCCCCTTTCCTATGGTGGCTTGCGCTATTGCACCCCACGACACAACAACGATGGACAATAGTGGCAAAGAAAAGTGAGCAGCAAGATAGTTAAAAATCACAATTAAGTAGCAAGACCAGGCGAGACTACGTCCTGCGCTGCGCTGGAAAACAATGGGGAAAAGGGACGTCTATGCACTAAACATGGCAGATCCAGCGCGGTGACGTCATATGCCCGTTCCCAATATTTTAATTATATAACAAATGGCAAAATACATGTCTGCAATGAAGCTGATAGGAGAAGTCAACAAACTGAGCACCGATTTTAAGTTTTCCTACGAGTGGAATTGCAATATTACATCCAAACACTAGTGGGCAGTAGTGGATTTGGGATCGATCCGGAGCTTCTGCTGACAGGCAGCAGCAGCACGCGTGCGTGTGTGCACGGAAGCAGGAAATGTAAACAACAGCACATTTCAGGAGCTGCGGTGCTGATTAAAGCAGCGAAAGGTATGCAAATATGAGTGATTCCCTTTAAAAGTTAAAATGATTACTGTTGTGTATACTCAGGTTACAGTTTTGTTGAAGTATTTGTGTTCTAGCCTGTAGCCTACCGAATGCTTGCAAATTCAATGGACCTGTCACTTGAATATTAGCTCATAGAAGAGGAGATATCGTTCCTTTTGGCTGTCCTCTTGTTTTTTAACTATCACTATGAGCCACTATAGTCTATGTTTACGTTGAAGTATTCTTTAAAATAAATTGCTATTTACAAAACTATCTTTCAGACTCTTTCGGGCATGTTGATATTGCTGTTCTCCTTGGTCATTGGATGATCACGAGAATAGACTATGGCCTCGGGTTTCGCACCGCCGAAGCTGGCGGACTTCATTCTTACCGAGAAACTTGGGAGTGGTACTTATGCGACTGTTTATAAAGCATACAGAAAGGTTGGTTTCGAATATACGGTATTGTAAAATAACAGAATACATGACATACATTAGAATTAACACTTGGTGGCATGTGGGTGTGATTTAGGATGGTGGGGACATCATGTCCATACCACTTTTGAGATGAACCTTCTTGTCCCCACCACTTTCCCCCCACAGATATAATGCAAAATTGCATAGCCGGACAATTTGCCATTGTAATGTCCCCACCACTTTCCAAGTCAAACCTACACCTTTGCTTGGTGGTGTTTTTCCAGGTGGACAGCCGTGAGGTGGTGGCTGTCAAAGTGGTCTCCAAAAAGAGTCTGAACAAGCACTCAATGGAGAACCTGCTCACAGAAATAGAAATCTTGAAAACAGTTCGCCATCCTCACATAGTCCAGTTGAAAGACTTTCAGGTAGGTGTTTGCCTCCCAACAACCCCAATGGACGCTAACTAATTCCAGTTTGTCTGCTTGCTTTTTTTTGCTATGATTGTCATAAGGATATAGATTCAAAGAGTTGTATTTTTCACATGCATATAATTACAATGCCCTGGTCACTTTTCTGTGCAGTGGGACAATGAGAACATCTATCTCATTCTGGAATGGTGCTCTGGTGGGGATCTGTCACGTTTCATCCGCAGTCAACGCCTCTTACCAGAGAGAGTGGCACGCCGGTTCTTACAGCAAATAGGTAGGAACTCACATATTTTACACAAATTAAAGGGACACTGTGCAGGAAATGGTCAAAAAGGTACTGCAACTATGCTGATTATTGAAATTGGGCTGCCTATTGCCAAATTTGATCTTTACATGAAAGTTTACTAAATATTAAACACATATTTTCTAGTATGCTCCAAGTACAGTCATTTTTGCACCTATAAATGTCTATATTTGGAAATTCAAAATGGCGGACCATGGAGAAGATCCCCCTTTTCATGTATGAAAAGTGCAATTTTTCCAGTCATAATGAATACTTAGAATTTGATACTGGTGTAAGTATTCATGAGTGAACACGTTAGTGAATGGGCAACATGAATTCTGGAAGTAAACAACTAAAAATCTCACACAGTGTCCCTTTAAACATTCAACACCGGTACCAGAGATTCTAGGAGTGTACTATATATTATCCACTTTCTCTGCCGGTACACATCACTGTTCGTCATTTTTGTGATTCACTGGGTGGGTTGTATGACACACTGATGGGAATGTTTGTTTGCTTAGCTTGTGCCTTACAGTTTCTGAATGAAAGAAATATCTCACACTTGGACCTGAAGCCGCAAAACATCTTACTCAGTGGCAGCGTACTAAAACTGGCAGGTATGGCCTCCTTCTCGCCACACCACTCACCACACAAACTTGTGTTACAGGATCCATCTGCCATACTGTATACACAGTAACATTCACTTTTGTACTTTTACAAGGATGTCATTTTGCTTCAATGAGTGTGTTAATCAGTCATAAGTACTGTATTTACTATATTTTTACTGTATGTACTACATGATCATACTCAATTGTCGTTCAATGTGTTTAATACATGCTTATTGGCAAACTTTTAAATTTGCCACACAAACTGGCCACTGTTATGTACACAGTGACGTGCACATTATACGAGGGCGTGGTTTTGTTCCTAATGAGAATGTTATGAACTTGTAATAAAAGAATCTTAAATCTTGTTAATCAATAAACCAATCACTGAAGAAATATTAATGTACACTATGTAGTACAGTGATCCTCAACCTTTTCCGGACCAACGCCCCTCTTGCTATTAAAATGTTTAAATTGGCTAATGCCCCCAATGACAACTAAGCACTGCCCTCTCTCAACTGTATCCTTCTCAACGCCCCCCTAGGGCTCCCCAACGCCCCATGGGGGACTGTACCACCCCCGTTGAGAAACACTAATGTAGTATACTGTTATACTCGATCGTCCTTCAACATGCTTGTGAATGTGTGTTTCCTGCCAGACTTTGGCTTTGCCCAGTACATGTCTCCATGGGATGAGCAGAGCTCTCTGCGGGGCTCTCCGCTCTACATGGCCCCCGAGATGGTGTGCAGGAGGCAGTACGACTCTCGAGTGGACCTGTGGTCAGTGGGGGTCATCTTATATGGTGAGCAAAAGAACATGATGAGGCCTTAACCCGTTTAGACATGGCCTCTGTTATGAATTAGCTGTTACTAGAATGGAAATGATAGTCATGAAGTCATCATATATTACTAAAGGCACTGTGTAATGTCACAATAGTGTAGTACTACTATGGAAGTAAAATCTTTTCAATGACTAATGATTAAGGTGTTCCACTGTCAGAACGGCGTGCATTTTAATGCTACAGGAACATTGGGTGTTTTTAAAGAATTAGGATTATCCTTGTAAATTCCTTTAGATGTTTTAACATTTCAGTTTTACAGCTACCAAAGCCATTCACAGAATACCTGGGAATGCTGTCTTTGAATCGCCCTATAGCACTTCAGTTATTACCTCAGTGAAAAGCGCTGAATCAGACTGGACCTGTAAACAAGCTACAGGAGCATGAAGCTCTTCCCCAAAAACATGGCATGTTCCTATGTAAGCAAAAACACAGCTGTAATTAAAAACAGTAATAGCATGTTGTTAGTCAGGTTTCTCGGCCTACGGAGGCCCCATGCAGTGGTTTTAGGGCCAGAGCAGTTGTCTGCTTTGCTTTCTGGGAAGCTACGCCTTTATTGGTGCCTGTGCTACTGCACATCAAAGTGCTTTCACATCCAGTACACAGTCATGACACTACAAGAAAGGAATGGCGTCATGATCAGCCATTTACTTCACACCAGACTAGGAATTAACATTAGACTGTTAATGAAATTGTCGTCCTTAAGCTGTCATTAGTTTGTGGTTTGGAAAAGCACAAGTTTTTAATCGTTTTTTAGTAGTCACCTTTTAGGTTTCTTTTATGTTGTTTATTTTAACGTCTGTTTACAAAGTAAGAAATAAATAACCCAGTTGGTAGCTCTGTTTGTCATTTTCCCAGAGCCACACTCACCACACTGCAGATCCTGTCATCATAAATCCCTTAATGTGTTTGTTTACGTATGTTGTGGCAGAGGCCTTGTTTGGACGGCCGCCATTCGCCTCCCGCTCCTATGCCGAACTGGAGGAGAAAATTCGCAGCGACAAGCCCATTGAGGTGAGGTTTATTTTCAGTCCTGGAAGTTAGTAGCCAATGATTTTCCTAAATGTGACTTAGCAGTATAGTATATGATATCCTCAGCTGTAGAAAGAAATTCCTACAACAACCACAAGATGGCGTCTGTGTTCACACTTCCACAATTGAGCTGGAATGTTGTGGGCTTGGGCAGAGGACCCCAATATTATTCTTATTCTCAACCTGTTCAAGTGTTGATTCATAAAGTGAATGACAATAAACATTTATGAATATTGGCTTAATATGTTACTTGTTTTTGCATCCATTATATCAGATGTAATTTGAATATACTGAGCATTTATTACCTTTATTTATTTCCTAATTCATATTCAGAGACATATTTCCTAATTCTTGTATATGTAAACACTGAGATGAGGAGTATTTTCATTGATTGTGTGTGTGTGTGTGTGTGTGTGTGTGTGTGTGTGTGTGTGTGTGTGTGTGTGTGTGTGTGTGTGTGTGTGTGTGTGTGTATCCCTATCTCCTATCAGCTGCCTCCTGGTGCCCGTGTGTCCAGGCACTGCCGGGACCTGCTGCTGCGTCTCCTGGAGAGGGACCCTGAGGCGCGCATCACCTTCGCCCAGTTCTTTGGCCACCCCTTCGTGGACCTGGAGCACATGCCCAGCAGCGAGAGCCTGGGGAAGGCGGTGAGAACCACACACATACTTACTTTACACACTACACTCTACATTCAAAAAATACATTTAAAAAATGTTTCGCCTTTATTTCGAGAGAGATGGGAGAATCTTCGAGAGAGATCAGGAAAAGACCACGGCCCGGATGCGAACCTGGCTCCCCAGCGCAATGTTACAGTGCCATAGCTGCTTGAGCCACGGCCATGGCCTATTGTGTATATTTCTATGGGGAGAACCACAAGTGGAATGGGGAAGGGCTGGGACACGTATCTAGAGAAAGAGCCCTCATCTTGGCCCACAAGTTACGATTCAGTCCAGGGAGAAAGTGGGATAGATTAAAGGGCAAAGCTGGTAGAAATATCAACGTATTTACTGTACTGTATTTAGGTCCTACTCTATCTGGGTCATTCCCATGTCTCTAACGTTATGTGACCAAAATAAAGAAATAAAGTTATAAGTGGGTTACATATGTGTAAGAGGAGGTATATGATATTTAAAAAAAAGAACAAAGTACTTTCCATTACTGTGAAATAATAATGCTTAATATTTTCCCCAAAAGCAGTGACGGCTGGCTTGCAAAAGTGGGTTTGTGGTCAGTCGTGTAACCACATTCTTCTAGACCTTGAGCCCAATCTCCCGGCATCCACTGTTTAGCGAGCTTTATTGTCATACTTGGCAACACGCAGCAATTTCACACTGGTCTGATCTTGCGTCAGTATTCACACACCAGTTGTGTGAAGTGTGTGTGTGTGTGTGTGTGTGTGTGTGCGTGTGAGTGAGAAAAAGAGAGAGTGTGTTGGGTGTATGTGTAAATGCTTGCACGCAAGCGTGTGTGTGTGTGTGTGTGTGTGTGTGTGTGTGTGTGTGTGTGTGTGTGTGTGTGTGTGTGTGTGTGTGTGTGTGTTGAATATGCGTTTATTGGCCAGAAATCTTTCTTTCTTTCTTTTCCTTGTATTTTTACACTCTCACACTAACCATGACTACTTCTGTATATCCCAGAAAGAATGTTTGTCTGCCTATCTGTGTTTGTACGGATGGGAGCCCGTATTTCTTATTTTTTGTCTCTTTTGTCACCCTCTCATATAAACCATTCCATGTACCCTAACGACTACTGTCTGTTACAGAAAGAATGCTTGTCTGCCCATCTGTGTTTGTACGGATGTGGGTCCATGCGCGTTATTTTATTTTTCTATTTTGTCACACTCTCATGTAAACCCTACCACAGGGGTTCCCAACCCTCTCCAACTTGGGACCCACTTGACATGTTCACAATGTCCGTGGCCCACCTCTGACCCAATAAACAATAAACTCAAATGAATAGTCAACAGCAACACACACACAAATATTATTTTAAATGTTTGGAAAATTATTTCGAGGCCCACTTGGAATACCTTGCCACATCTTGAGAATCACTGTCCTGCCACTCACCCTGCCTGCATCTGTGTGTTCCAGAAAGAGCTGGTTCTTCAGGCGGTGCAGAAGGACCAGGAGGGAGAGCGCTCCACAGCTCTGTCCCTCTACTGCAGCGCATTGGAGCACTTTGTCCCTGCCATCCATTGTAAGTGTGAACATGCGTGCACACACACGCACACACAAACACAGACACATGCAATGGGAGCACACACATACTCAGATAGTTGTGTGCTTGTGCACACACACACACTCACTCACACACACTTGCACACACACACACACACACACACACACACACAGTGGGAGCATACACATACTTTAATGCTCGCGCTGCACGAACACACACACACACACACACACACACACACACACACACACACACACACACACACACACACACACACACACACACACACACACACACACACACACACATACACATGTTCAGCCCCACCACTGTTTTGCTTGAATACTTGAATACTTTTATGTGGAAATAGGATTGTTTCGATTTAACATACCTCAGTGTAACAAAATAACTACTATGTGCAGATACACACATTGCCGTGGGTGATGTGTGAGTTAGAGAGCTCCGAGTTATAGGTGCCACATGTCTGCAGTGAAATGTGTGTGTGTGTGTGTGTGTGTGTGTGTGTGTGTGTGTGTGTGTGTGTGTGTGTGTGCGTGCGTGTGCGTGTGCGTGTGTGTGTGTTGTGTTGTGTTTGTCCCCAGATGAGAACGACATGCAGAGGAAGGAAGCACTGAGGCAGAAGGTGAGTTGGAGGCCACTGTGTAGGCCCATACACGTCCTGTACATCCCAGAGGTGGCCAAAGTAAAAGTAGAAGTTAAAAAACAAAACCTGTCATAGTGTCCTTCCAACACAACTAAGTGTGATGTACCTGATTTTGCATTGGTTGGATCAAACTTTGGCATTTTCTTTTTTGGTTTTTAGTTAGCCACCTCATTAGGTACAATGGAATAACTGGTGTTACTGCTATGTAATATAATTTGCTAGTGTTGTACTCACACCATACATTTTCTTCTATTTTCACTTTGGCCACCTCTGGCACCTACGCCTCAAGTACACTAGGTCCTGGTCAAAATCCCAAAGTCTGCAACACCACTCATTTTTAATCACTCTTGACATTTCAAGCATTCGCCCTTCCTTAGACATTTTATGATGTGAGAATTCCAGAGACATCATCTAAAAGTTGTTTTTTTTTAACACATTTTTTTAACACATTTTTCAAACACATGACCTCCAGGTTACTAGTACTGTGAGTGACTTGAAAAAATATAAGCCTATTGAAAATGTGTTGAAGTTCTTGTAGAATAAAGACATTTTCTCACAAGAACATACAGTACCAAACTTGTGTAACCCCTGGAACGTCTTAAATTTCACATCCCGACGGTCTTAAATTCTGCCGCATATTTTTCAACCTGTTGTTTGAATTATCTGTGAAAATCTGGAGGAGTTATGTGAGCAGGAATGTCAAGCTTGTGCCTTGCCAAGAAGCAGTTGTTGTAAGCGTGTGTCTGTATATAACTATTTGACAGTTCTGTCTCTGTCTCACACACGCACACACTTTTTGGGTGAATCATACAGATTGAGTTACATCACAGATTACATGCAGATTTTCTGTGTAACTGGATACACATAAATGCTTTTCTGTGACACCATACATGTTTTAAAAAAAAAAGTGCCATGCTAATCTACACGATCCCATGACATCACGTAAGGATGACTCAATGGTCAGCGAATGATCAGGCGCGGGGGGCATCAGGCTAGATGACCAGCTGCTGGGGGGCCCTAGAAGGCTTGATAGAATAAGAATCTATAGTAGTAGAAATGCCTTTTGTAGTTAATGTAGGCTTTTTTTGCTTATGGCACATAAATCATTAGCCTGGCCTACGCGACTGCAAATCTTTTCGAGACAATAGCCTGGCCAGGCAAACCATCTACAACATTTCTCAGCGGGAGATATAAAGGGCTTGTCTAGCTTGCGTTCATGAAATGCCTTGGTATACTGATGCTTAAAGCTTCAATCGATTAGACCACCCATATTAACACACTCCATCGTGCTGTTGAAAAAGCTCAAATTTGATTGGTTACCTTTTTCGGGGGAATTTGAAATGTTTTACAAACTGTATATAATTTGCTTGGCCAGACCATAGTCTCAAAGAGACTTGCAGTTGTGTAAGCCAGGCTAATATATCACTCGCCTTGCATAACATAACATTACATTTAGCAGACACCGTCATGCAAAAGAGGACACAATCAGCACCATGCGTGTGGGGAAATCACCAAATATACTCACTGGCATAACAAGGTTGTTGTAGATGAGTAGAGTTCATGTTTTATGAACGGAAACTTGG